>NC_133617.1:478197562-478310062 GCF_048593235.1 Sminthopsis crassicaudata
GACCTTTGAAGGCCTCAGAGGAGGCGAGCCGGGTAGAGTTGACACTTCAAAGGTCAGTGGTCAAAGGTACTCTGTTGGGCCTAGGACAGACTGGTAATTGTAACTGCCAGGTGGGCATGCTACAGATGGGCTTACCAAATGCAAAGGCTGACTGGCTCTCACCTCATTCTGCCATGCTGGGAGGTGCCAGAGTCACCCCGTTTCTTCCCAGGCAGTTGCTGAACAGAACCTATTGAAGGCTGGGGTGACTGGTGCCAGGATTTCTCTTTGGTGGTAGTTTCAGATGCCAGGACTGATGGAATGTTGACCATGGGGCCTGACCCATCCCCACTCCCATTATCTGGGTTGGGGAGGTGTTTGGGCAAGGTTTTGTGGGGTCTCCATGGCTGTTGCTGCTTCCCCCATTTCTATAGATGAGGCAGAATTGAGTTTTTTCTTTAGTTCTTTAGTATTCTCTTAATCTGATCTGAGATGAGAGGGGATAGTTAACAGAGGGACTTGGGCTATATTGATCTTGTAAGCAATCCCCACAACTGAGAGACACTCAGGACTCCAGGGAATAAAGCAAGCTTAGTAATCAGGGTTATGGAGAAGGTCCCTTAATATTTTCTGGGATGCTTTCTCAATGGAGCAGAAGGGGATTCCAGGAAAGATAGGAGTCAAGGAAGAGTTGCAAAAAGTTGCTATTTACCCCATTTGTTTTTTCTTTTTTCCACAGGAAAAAGTCAGGCTTTTTCTCTTTTAAGGTGTGCATCAAGGATGTTAGGAAATCTTTCCCAGCATTCTAATTATAGCTTAGAAGTTTTTTTCTTGCTGGCTGCATTTTAAATCTTTCCAGGTAACAGAATCTAGCTCACAGAACAAACATAACATACGTTCTGCAGAGAGACACAAACACAAATTAAAATGACATGGAAGAGTACTGTCCTGTTTTTTGTTTGTTTGTTTGTTTGTTTGTTTGTTTTTTATTTTTTTAAAGCCATAAAATTTCTCTTCTGATGTGAAAAAGGAAGCAACAGTTACTACTTTTTCAAAAACCAATCTATAGCACAGAAAAAGTGACAAAGGTCAATTTGCCAAAAGTTGCAAGAATTTCTGAGTGTCCCCATGTAAAGAAAATCTGCTGAGCCCATGCTCCCAGTTGCTTGGGGTGTCCTATGTAGAGAGCCAAGTCTACTTGAAATAAGTAATCTTACAAGGTGTTAACTCAGTGCAATTGAGATAATGATTCTTTAGTTTACATGTACTTAGTACTTAGTATAGTACTACAAGTTGACACCTATTCTACAAAATCAACACCTATGATGATGTACTTATAATAGAGTATAAAAGAGCTAAGAGATCTGGGAGGGAAGACAAAGAGATAAAGAAGATCTCGGACTCAGACATAGACTTGAGAACAGACTTGTGGAGGCTGTCCTGTCTCCTTCAGTCTCCCAGTCTGCACCCCCAGTCTCAAGTCAGTCAGCCAGTCAGCAGTCTGCACATCTCAGTGTCTGCTCCTCCTTCAGTCTGACTCTGACCTCTTAAATACTCTATTCCAATTAAATCAAAAAATGAGTATAAGCCAACATTATATCACTAAGGAACCAATTATATCATCAATTCCACTGAGTTAATTCCTGCCCTCTACAATCCTAGCTCTAGGATCCAGGGAGAAAAGAATGAGGGACTTACTTTGACAAGGAGGGGATGAAGCCAAGGGAGGCCAGACTCTCCCTGTATGGGCCACCAAATGTTGAGGTTCAAAAGGAGATCCCAAAATATTGGGGTTGCAAACTGGTGTTTTCAAGGTGTCGCAAAAGAATTTGCAGGCTTGAACCCATTTCTAAGTCAAGGGGTAAAGTTATAATTATAATACCAATTGAAATGGGCTAGATTCCAAAAGAATTTAGCAAAGAACCAGGAGCAAGAAGACAAATTTATAGGAAAAGACAGAGATCTGATTCTTCAAGTCACTGAAATGCTATCCTCAAGGTAGACTTGAGGAATAATCTGGTATGCACCTCACCATGTGCCTCAGAAACTCTGTTATCACTAACCAACAGATTATTATCTGGCAGTGAGCAATGTTTGTGGGACTATATTATAGTATTCCTAAAGCCAGGAGACTTTAGGATCATTGACAAACAGATTGTTAGAACAATATGTGTGGGACAATATGGAACCCAAAAGCAACCAGAGAGACTCAGAGTAAGAAAAAGCAAAAAGGAAGATCTCACCAGAAAAGGCATCTCTCATCTCTTTATTTGTCAGTAAAAAGGAGTGCAAAGTAAAAACTGCAAAAACACAAAATTAAATCGCCTAATTCAGGAGCCCCCGCCCCCTGGCTGGCCTTTTCTCCCATTGTTTGGGGGAGTCTGGGTTTACATTCTAATCTCGGAAATCTATCCCAGAAATAAAATAATAAATTGCCTTTAAAAGAGGTATTTAAATTAATTAAAAGGTAATGGGAAATAGGAGGGGATGAAACACCTGCAACTTTTTTAGCTACAGCTCTACTTTTTATTATAAAGTCTCAGGTCACAATTAAGGTATAGTTTAAAGTTATATATTCCTATGAGAGTGTCTTCACTCAGGTAATTCCACACAAATAGCACTTTTAAGGTCCAAGGGCCTCAGCAATATTGCTACATTTTTCCTGGAAGCTACATCCTATCAGTTTTATCCCTTTAGAAATTGTACTGCTGACTCATCTCCACAGGAACTCCTCCACCACCATCCCCACCATTGTTATGTCTTACCTCTGTGTATCTGGTAAATGTAAGATCATAGATTTGAATCCAGATTTCCTGACTCCAAATTCATTCTTTCAATAAGACATCCTATAAAATAGAAGAATCTTCCACCCCCCTCAAAAAATATTTTTTCAAATTCTGAATTGTTTTTTGTCAACAATGACACCACAGCTTTTATAAGAGAATGATATCTCATTTGATATCTCTATTATCTCATTTGATATCTCCATTAACTTCCTGCCACTGGCTTTAAGATAGTAATGAGAGCCATAGATTTGACTTTTATCTCATTTGATTGTTAAATTATAATTTCTAGATGTAGAGAGGGAATGATGGCATTCTTCTACTTTGAATCTCTAGCACTTAGCACATCCTGTTCCAGGGAAAGGTATAGGGTGGGGTGTAGGGTGTGTGTGTGTGTGTCTGTGTCTGTGTCTGTGTCTGTGTGTGTGTGTGTGTGTGTGTGTGTGTGTGTGTGAGAGAGAGAGAGAGACAGAGAGAGACAGAGAGAAAGGGGAAAGAAGGAGTGAGGGAAAGAGAGTGAGAGAGAGAGAGAGAGAGAGAGGAAGGAGAAAGAGGGGGAAAAGGAGAGGGAGAGAGAGAGAGCGTGAGTTTAAAAAAATTAAATTGAATAATGTGAAATCCATCAAAGGATGATGCTGCTTGAGTGGTTTAGAGGTTAGTGACTATAAGAGTTGTTAAGAATCCCCTTTAAATAGACCACAGGTTTTAGGAATGAAAGAATTCACTCATTCCTGAATTATTAGTTGCAAAATGAAAGTTTATTGTTAGATAGAAATCAGTTTTCCAACAGACCGACTTTATAGTGGCAGATCTATGGAAAATGGAGTTTTGCACTGAGAGAATGCAGTTCTCAGTGGACAGAAGATCCTGGCAGCTGAGTGAGCTACTGAGATTCATCTGCAAAAGACCTTCATTGAAGGAAGCTATTATATTGGGTCTTAGTGGGAGCTGGGACAGCCCAAGTTGGCTCATCTACAAGCTGGGTTTCAAGTTGAGCTGGAATTTGAATAGAATTGAATGAGTTTCTTTAATTAAATAGGGTTGGAATTCTTTTGCTCTAGACTGAAGCAACCCCACCTAGATAACAGAATGCAACTGTCTTGTTCCCCTCAGGTGGGGTCACTCACTGAGGCAGAGTTAAAGATTTTCTCTTTCAAGGAGTTTTAGGGTTTGGGAGTCCCTTCTTCAAGGATACTCTTGAAATATACAATTCAGAGGACAAAGGTTTTATTTACACAATATTTGGAAGCAAAGGTCTAGTTTACAGTGTTGAGGTGTGAAAATTGAGGGTAAGAGATCCCCTAACAACAATGAGATCCTCTTTGGCCAGTGACAGATTTTGCAAAAGAATTCACAAACCCCAATAAATACAGGTACGAGGTTTGTGGCAAGAATGGGGTTATTTACTCTCAGAAAACAGTAAACTAAGAAGACAGGTTTCTTAGTGGACAAGGTCCTGATTAGGAATTTAGCAAAGATGGGTTTACACTGAGAAGAAAATATCTTCATCAGTGAGTTAAGTCCAGAAGGGAATTTAGCAAAGATTTGGGGTTCAGAGTCATCTTGTAGAAGGGGACACAATTTACACTGATGAGGTTTAGAATTGGGGTAACTAAATGAAATTAGGTCTAGAGGCAGGTTTGGGGCACAAGGAGTCAAATAGAGCTCTCCTTTTGGATTCGGCACAAGAATACAGAGTTAAATCAGGTCTAGTGGCAGCACAGAGTCCCCTCTAAAGGAATTTACAGACCCAAAAACCTAGATTGATAAAAGAGGTTTATTTGGGGGTTTGAAAGTAAAGTTAAAGTCTAGTTAGTAAAAGGTGAAGGTAGAGATAAAAAGGGCACCAGAAACAGGATTCCAGTAGACAGAGATCCTTGGCAGCCAGGCGTAAGGCTGCCATGTTAGGAACCTCTGCAAAGAGAGAGCTCCAGCTTGGCTCTTTTATAATGAGAAATTTAGCTAACAGGGCCTGTGGGTGGTGTCCCAAGTTGGCTCAGATCTGGTGTGGGCTGGGACAGACCCAGATGTCCTATTGGAATTCAAAAGGATGCTTTTGACAGGATTTGTGAATCAAAAGTCCTAGCTTCTTGAATTGATAATGCATCCGCTAGGAAGGGCTGGGAATCTGAAAGGAATAAATCAATCTGAAAGGATTAGTTTCTTAAAGGGAATATAATCCACATCAACATCAGACCCCTCAAAGATTAAAGGGGACACAATTTGCATCAACAGCACTTGGGTAATCTACAAGCTCTGGGCCCCATTTCTTCAGGTTGAACAGTATGTAATGCCGGAGAAACTGAGCAAGATAGAGATTAGAGAGTATTTAATAGTTTATTAAATGGAGAGATATACTGGGATCAAAGTGGTTCCATGATTTGGTCCTGAGGAGGAAACCCCAAAACTCTGAAAAATCCTTAAAGGAGAAAACCTCCTTCTACTCTGCCTCAGTGAGGGGACTCCACCACAAGCACAAACAGTTTCATCTTTGTTATCTGGGTGGGGAGGACTCAGTCCTGAAACCCATTGAATTCAATTCAAATTCTAACCCTGGCTGAAAACTAAGCCAGGAGCCAACTTGGGACATCACCCACAGGCCCCTTTAGCTAAATCTCTCATTATAAAAGAGCCAAGCTGGAGTCCTCTCTTTGCAGAGGGTCTAAACATGTCAGCACCATGTCTAGCACCAAAGATTCTCTGCCATTGGAATCCTATTTCTGGTGCCCTTTTATCTCTACCTTCACCTTTTACTAACTAGACTTTAACTTTACTTCCAAACCCCATAATAAACCTCTTTTATCAATCTAGGTTTTCGGGTCTGTAAATTCCTTTGCAAGGAACTCTTGAGCTGCCACTAGACCTCATTTAACTCCTTATCCTTGCGCCGAATCCAAAGAGGTTGCAGGGGAGCTCTATTTGACTCTCTGTACCCTGAATCTGCCACTAGACCTCAATTAAGCTCTAATTTTATTTAGGTACCTCAATTCTAAACCTCATCAGTCCCAGGGCTGAATAAAACTGAAAGAATCCAGCAAATAGAGTTCTCAATGACATATATATATATATATATATATATATATATATATATATATATATATATATATACTTGGCTTAGAAGCAGAGGGTAGACTGAAGCGCAGGGGCAGAGTCAGGGTATTGAGAGTGGGAACAGGACTCTGACAGGGTAGGATGAGCTATAGGAGATGGGATGACATAATCAGGGGGAGGCACCCCAGATATGGGGAGAGGCATCTTGATAAGACAGTATCTGACATTCCAATAGCTTGGGATGGGGAGAGGCATTCTGATATTCTAAAACATAAGATCTTTCATCCTTATCAAGTATTCTGATAAAGAAGGAGGGGAGGTTTTGCAGAACTGAAAAGCAGGGAAACTGAGGCAGGACTAAGTCAGGATAATTAGGGAAACTAAGTCAGGACAATAAAAGAGTACCGTGGCATAACAGTATAGTCTGTCTCTCCTACTAACCTTCAAGATCTGTTCTGTACTGAAATACTCTCCTCTATTTAAGACAGAAATAACGAGATACAAAGAGAAATTCCATTCAAAATAACGGTCGATAGTATAAAATATTTGGGAATATATCTACCAAAGGAGAGTCAGGAATTATATGAGCAAAATTACAAAACACTTGCCACAAAAATAAAGTCAGATTTAAATAATTGGAAAGACATTCAGTGCTCTTGGATAGGCCGAGCGAATATAATTAAGATGACAATACTCCCTAAACTAATCTATTTATTTAGTGCTATACCAATCAGACTCCCAAGAAACTATTTTAATAACCTAGAAAAAATAACAACAGAACTCATATGGAACAACAAAAGGTCGAGAATTTCAAGGGAAGTTATGAAAAAAAAATTAAGTGAAGGTGGTCTAGCTGTACCTGATCTAGAACTGTATTATAAAGCAACAGTCACAAAAACCATTTGGTATTGGCTAAGAAATAGACTAGTTGATCAGTGACATAGGTTAGGTTCACAGGGCAAGATAGTGAATAAAAATAGCAATCTAGTGTTTGACAAACCCAAAGATCCCAAATTTTGGGATAAGAATTCATTATTTGACAAAAACTGCTGGGTAAACTGGAAATTAGTATGGCAGAAACTAGGAATGGACCCACATTTAACACCACATACTAAGATTAGATCAAAATGGGTCCAAGATTTAGGCATAAAGAAGGAAATCATAAATAAATTGGAGGAACATGGGATGGTTTACCTCTCAGACTTGTGGAGGAGGAAGGAGTTTGTGTCCAAGGGAGAACTAGAGACCATTATTGATCACAAAATAGAACATTTTGATTACACCAAATTAAAAAGTTTCTGCACAAACAAAACTAATGCAAACAAGATTAGAAGGGAAGTAACAAATTGGGAAAACATTTTTACAGTTAAAGGTTCTGATAAAGGCCTCATCTCCAAAATATACAGAGAATTGACTCTAATTTATAAGAAATCAAGCCATTCTCCAATTGATAAATGGTCAAAGGATATGAACAGACAATTTTCAGATGATGAAATTAAAACTATTTCCACTCATATGAAAGAGTGTTCCAAATCACTATTGATCAGAGAAATGCAAATTAAGACAACTCTGAGGTATCATTACACACCTGTCAGATTGGCTAAGATGACAGGAACAAATAACGATGAATGTTGGAGGGGCTGTGGGAAAACTGGGACACTGATGCATTGTTGGTGGAGTTGTGAAAGAATCCAACCATTCTGGAGAGCAATCTGGATTATGCCCAAAAAGTTATCAAAATGTGCATACCCTTTGACCCAGCCATACTACTACTGGGCTTATATCCCAAGGAAATACTAAAGCAGGGAAAGGGACCTGTATGTGCCAAAATGTTTGTGGCAGCTCTTTTCATAGTGGCTAGAAGCTGGAAGATGAATGGATATCCATCAATTGGAGAATGGTTGGGTAAATTATGGTATATGAATGTTATGGAATATTATTGTTCTGTAGGAAATGACCAACAGGAGAAATACAGAGAGGCTTGGAGAGACATCAACTGATGCTGAGTGAAATAAGCAGAACCAGAAGATCATTATACACTTCAACAATGATACTGTAGAAGGATGTATTCTGATGGAAGTGGATATCTTCAACATAGAGAAGAGCTAATCCAATTCCAATTGATTAATGATGGACAGAATCAGCTACATCCAGAAAAGGAACACTGGGAAATGAGTGTAAACTGTTATTTTTACCTTCTGAATCAAATTCTTCCTGTGCAACAAGAAATTCGGTTCTACTGTATCTAGAATATATTGTAATATATTTAACATGTATAAGACTGCTTGCCATCTGGGGGAGGGGGTTGGGGGAGGAAGGGAAAAAATCTGAACAGAAGTAAGTGCAAGGGATAATGTTGTAAAAAATTACCCATGCATATGTACTGTCAAAAAAAAAAAAGTTATAATTATAAAATAAAAAAATAAATTTAAAAAAAAAAAAAAGACAGAAATAACATACATACAACTGCCCCTGATTCTACTTTTATTTAGTAACACTTTTTGAAATATATTCTACAGGTTGCCAGTCTTAGTCAAGGTGAAGTATGGATATCTTTGGTAGTCAGATGTGTATGAGTTAAGTTCAAAGTCAGTGGAAAGAATATTCACTAAGTTTCGGATGAGAGAACATAGGTTTGAATTCTGGCTTCACCACCTAATACCTATGTAACCTTGAATCTCTCTTGAGTCTCAGTTTCTTCATCAGTAAAATGACTAGATGGCCTCAGAGTTAGCTTCTGGTACTAAATCTATTGTTGAGAAGAAAGACACCCCAATAAGACTACAGTTAGCCCCACTCCCCCAGTCGATGTGGGTTTGGGAAAAAATTTGTATACTCATTCTATTTCCAAATTAAGGAACCAAGATTTATTGTGCTGCTTGACAGCAGACTAATTCCAGGGGAATCTAGCAGAGTCAGAATCAAGAAGATAATTATGGGAAAGAGAAACAAAAATTAGATTGATATGCTAATATTGTAGTTTAGAGATACAATTTTGAAGTAGTAGGGATGGAGTAGTTCCCATCTTGGAATTCTATAGCTTAGAGACTTAGAATCAGTATTGAATTACTGCTATTGGCCAGCATTGTTTGTACCATTCCTGAGGCTGACTAGCCTTAGGGTTTCTCAGGCCTTGTCATTTTCTCATCCCTCTTCACTAGGACTCTATAATACCCATGGAGCACCTGTCTTATGGGTACACACCTATATATGGTCCTATATTTGTGCACAAAACAAAAAACTCAGTTCCTTGAACTGCACTCATTTTGAACTTCTTTGACTTTTCTACCATGAGTCTCTCACTTTTCAGTTTTCTTTTATGTATTGTCTTCCCATTTAGATTTTAAGCTCCTTAAGAGCAAAGATTGTCTTTCTTTTCACATTTATATCCCCCACATGTAACAGTGCTTGATTCACTGTAAATCTTAATAAATGTTTGTTGATTGCTGACTAATACATCTACTAGGCAGCTAGATGGTACAGTGAATAGAGCACTGGGTTTGGAATCAGAAAGATTCATCTTGATTCAAATCTGGCCTCAATCTCTTAGAAACTGTGTGACCCTAGCCAAGTCACTTAACTCTATTTGCCTCAGTTTCCTTATCTGTAAAAGGAGCCAGAGAAGGAAATGACAAACTATTCCAATATTATTCCCAAGAAAACTTCACATATGGTTCGAAGAGTAAGACATGATTAAACAATAACAAACACATCTACTGTCTGTCTCTGGGATTTTATAACCTTCTTGTTAGGTATCTAGGGTATGACCATCCTTTAAGTAGAGTAAGGCTCTTGGACTTTACCTCCTTAAGTGGAGTGAAGTCATGGATTAGCTGGTGGCACAATGGATAAAAAAGTGGTGCTAGAGTCAGGCGGACCTGAGTCCAAATCTGGCCTCAGACCCTGGGCAAGTCACTTAATCTTGATCATCTCAACAAAAAAAAGAATGGAGACATGGGAGTTGGGAAAGTGCTTATCAGGTATATGCATATTACATACCATGTATGCTTATCATATACATATGTATGTACATATATGTAATATATGACAAGCCTTTTTGTGGATGTAGACACAATTGGGTACTTTTAACCTGGGATAGCTTTTCTGTTAACCTGTTTTCTGCTTCAGATCAGTATGTCTGGGTTTCTGTCCGTCCTGTCTGATTAAAAAGATAATAGAGCTTTCAGATTATTATATGCAATAAGTTTCTCATCTGTGCTATATATAATTTACTACCCAATTATACACAGAAATCATCAAATAGATATTTTAACTTATAAAAGTGATTATACAATAGTCTTCAAGAGGTACAGCATATAATTTGTCCCTTGAAGTATTTTTATCTAGGCAGAAAAACATCTTTAGTTAGTCAAAACCCTCTAGAATAAACCATAGAAACCAAACCTCTCCAAGTTCCCAGGTGAATGGCATAGAAATGCGTTAATGGTTTTGAGGATTTTGTTTTTCATCTCTGCATTTTGCAAAGTATTGTTATCTAGAATATAAAAACTTATTTTTACTTCATGATGCCACATACATGGATTAAAAAGCATTTACTAAATGTTTTCTATGTTGAGAATATTCAGCAAATGCTTGCTACTAAGAAGGCAAAATAGTTCTTGCCCATTAACAACTCACATTTCTAATGGGGAAGACAATACACATGAAAGGGTTTAGCTTCTGGGAGGATAGAAAGGCTAAGTACTCTAGATAAGACTAGTTGCCTCATAGATACTACTCTTCCCAAGACTATTTGGCAAAGCACTCTAGGCTGCCTCAATCAAGGTCTGATAGGAGGTGATGATGGAGATGGTAGCAGTAGTTTGGCCTGTGTGGCACATGCCAGTTCATATATCTCCCTTGAGGTGCCTTGGTGTTTTGACTAGGTTAGACTGCCTTGTCTGTGGCAATTGATTAGTGGTGAAAAGGTTAAATATTCCCTTTGGCAAGAGTTATTCCTCTGAAAAATTATTGCAGAAGTTAAATAGAAGCAAAGCCAGTGAGCTGGGGATGAGGAGGTGTTACTGGTACCAACATTCCTGTGTTTGCTTGCCCCATTGCTTATCTCTCATTAACTTCCCAATCAAGCTGTAAACCAGGACACAGATTTCCATCATATGTGAACTATTTTCTGCAGTGTTTTATGTGGTAGAATCCTTTAAGTGATTGTTGGGATTCCCAAATTGAAGGGTGAATATTGTCATAAAAGTAATTATATAATAGTATCCAAGAGAAACCTCATATATTTCTTGTTTCAAAAACATGTCCAATCAGTATTAATCAGTTTGATATTTTACATAAATTATATAGGGTAATTAGATAAGATAGTTTCTTATAGCTGACTTTTATAATGGACCTCAAACTAATGAAATATTCACTATGTATTTATCAATTATGAAGCTCACTTGTACAACCACAAGAATACAGACAAAGATATATTCATCTTTTTTTACTCAGATTCCATGTTCAAATCTAGCATTGGTGGGATGTCTTGATATTTTGGAAAGCTCCCCAACTTATTCTGTCTTGTCCAATATGAGCAGGTGACCATGTTATGACCATCTTATGATCACTTAGTCAGTATGGATGCATACTTCACCCAACCTGTGATCCCCCTGCTGATATCATTTTCAGCCTCCAATGGGATTATGTGTTTGTATAGCCCCTCTGGAGTATTAAAGTATCAAATATGGTATTGAGCCTTATAAAAATAAAGCCTTGGAAGAAGGGGGCATCTCAGATAATGAGGACCATCTGGGGACTACTTCAATAGAGGGGACCATTGATTCTTTAATAAAGTGCCTTGGGCTCTGAGCTCCACTTCAAAGGTTTGTGTGGGACCCTCTTCCCCAAATAAACTAATCAGAGACATCTTCAGGTACAAAGAGAAAACATTTATTTAGTCCCTGCAGGGAGATGCCCAAGCATACCTGGGAGCCATCCCAACTCCCACCATGTGCTCTCAGAACCTAGCCAGCAGGAAGTAGAACAGCTGGTTAAATAGGAAAAGACCTAAGCTTTCTCATTGGATAGACTAATAGGACATAACCATCCTTGACCAAAGGTCACCTATTGTATTTAACATATAGCTATGTTGTCTGCTTTTTGTGGGGCCTTCCTGTAACTTCACTGCTTCCCAAGGTTCAAGGCTGAGTATAGGGATCATGTGACAGTTTCAATACTGAGAAATACTTCATCCCATCAGTTCCATTCAGGTTTTTCTTGAAAATTGGGCAACTGTAACCCTCACAGATGAAGATACATGCATAGTGGATATAACTAAACAGTAGTATTTCCACTGGTGGAAAGTGGTATAAAAGATGTTACTAAGGAAAATAGGAACACATGCTATATTCATTTCTTTTTTGTTTGCTTTTTATCTCTTGCATGGTTTTTCCCTTTTGCTCTCTGACTTTTCTCTCTCAACATGATTCATAAAGCAATGTGTATTAAAAAAAAAAAAGGAAGATAGCATAGGAAAAGGATGTCATCTAATCATGGGGCATAAATAAGGGGTAACATAGTCTGAGTATTTTTGCCCTTAAAACCATTTTGACATGTTTATGTAAAAGACTAAAAGATGATTGTCACATTGGAAGGATGCTTCATGGAAGAATCAGGCAGGATGTGAAGGTATAGATAGATTTCTAGCATTAGTGAAATAGGTTATAAACCCATTAAAGAAGCACCATTATTATTATTTTTTTCCAATAGCATTTCCAAATACATGTAAAGATGGTTTTCAACATTCATTTTTATAAAACCTTTTTTGTTCTAAATTTTTCTCCTTTCCCCCCATATACTTCCTCCTTTCCCAAGAGAAGAAGCAATATGCTCTGGGTTATACATTACAGTACTTTTAAACATATTTCCATATTTGTCATGTGAAAGCACTATTATTATGCAAATAGGTGGTAGTAGTAGTAGTGTCTGTTATTTCAGTAAAATTGTTGCATTAATTGAGTGACCAAAGCTCCACATATAGATCTTTGTAGGCCTAATTCTCAGACAAAAGGTAGGAACCTCTGGAAGGAAACTAAGACATTAAAGACTGAAAAATGTGTCTTCTGCTCTTTGAAAAGAGCACCACAACTTTCTTCTGGTCATTGGTAAAGCTGAAAGTTGTAATTCTATCCAGTGAAACAGATTAAGGAAAAAAATATGAGAGCATCTAAATTCTTAGTCTTTTTATAAAAGAAAGCATATTTTTTGAAAGGTTCCTTGAAAGATATATTTAAGTTCATCTGTTAAATGAACTAATTTTTGTTTATTCCATTTGTCTTTATGTTAGACCAATACCTACTTGGTCTTCTAAATGTAGGAGGTACTTAACACATATTGAATTGAGTTAAAATGTATGCAACTACTATGGCATTGGGTATGTATCTGAATTGGAAAGAAAAGACAGTATTTTTAGATTTAAATCTTTATATTGTAATCATGAGAGAGAGTAAAAAAAAAAAAAAAAAAAACCAACTGAATCATTTGTTGCTACTCTTAGTGTCTCAGAAGTTGTCTTGGTTGATAAATCGATCCTATTTTGTTCCAAAATTGATTCATCCTTTAGTATCTCTCACTGTCATTTAGCATTTATAGATGTAAAATAGCTAGTCTAACTTTAAAATTTTTCATTTAATTTGAGTCTAACACTAAGGGTTGCTCCTCACCTTAGAGATTTAAGTCTATATGCATAGTGTAGGGTTTAATTCCATATAAAATCATGAACATCCAAAGGAGCTAATTTGTTTTTATCTTTGTTTTGGCTTGTAGGTGTTTTGAATAAACAATACTCATCCTCATTTCTCAGTTACTTCCTTTTCTATTCCAGGCCCAGACCCCTTTGCTCTCTCCTTGCCTAATTGCATTAAAAATTAAACTCCTGCCACCAAGGCAGCTTAGTTTTGGAGAAAGGAGCAGAGCTTTTTATTTAATAAGGCTTACTAGTTGTCTGCCTGATTGGCCCATTGTTTTAATTTATTCATATTGACTAACAATTGAACATTGTTTATTTTCCCATCAAATAGAGTATTGAAGTAGGGAGTCAATCTTAAGTTTAATGGCACTAAGGAAACCAGAACCTAATTAATTTTAATTGCTACTTGAAATTACAATTTAAGTAAAGAAAAAAAAAAAAAAACAACTCTTACTGAGATTTAGTAAAAGGAATATATTGTTTGGTATTTGGGGAATTTTGTTCTTTGGGGTTTTTTCTTTGTGTATATGTTGGTTTTTTTTTTTTTTTTTTTTGTTTTGTTTTGTTTTGTTTTTAGGAATATATGTATGTCCTACTTTTTATTTCAGAAACTATAGTTACCTTCCTTACAACCAAAGGATTTGTGATGGGCATAATTCAGAACTTTCCCTATATTCAAAGGAGATACTTAGGAATCCTAATAAACCAGGAAATATGAAATAGATAAATATGTATACAATATATACTTACTTTTTACATACATGTACATATGCATATATGTATGTGTTGAATATACGTATGAATATTATGTACACACACACACACACACACACAAACACACACACTGTGTAAACCTATGTAGGATACAACAAATCATAAGTTATCTCCACCCTCCATGAGCCCACAGTGTGATTAAAGAGGTTAAATGTTAATATGCAAAATCCAAAGCAGATTATAATTATTGTCAAATGAGTAGTGTAGATGAGAATCAAAAAAGTTCAGAAAAGGGAAAGAAAACGTCTCCAAGTAAGTGAGCTTTGAGTTTGGCATTAGGAATAAATTGGGGGAAAAGGGAACCTATATAGAGGGAGAATAAGTATCCTGTTGAGAATACAGCTACTATGTGCTTTATGGGACCAAAACAGAGAATGATTGACTATAGCACTCAACCTCTGGTGAAAAATTGTTATGGGTTCTATACCTTATTTGAATATGGAATACAGGAATGGATAATGGAGTATTTCATAAGTAATGAGACCTAAAGAAGGACCCAATTATTCGATACATATAAGATAGGATTAGGAGTTCCATTTCAACTCAGCTTATCTCACTTAGTCTTTGTCTCTCTAAAGAACATTATTTTACCTCTAGAATGTTCAAACTCTACAAAGATGTCATTTAATCAGGATCCAGAAAGCTACTATTTATTCAAATACAACATTTTAGCTTTGCCCAAAACCCAGTGATCATATTTAGAACACAATGCCTGAAGGAAAAGAAGAAATTTGGTGGAGTGGAGATGTGGATTTTAAAAATGTGGAGGGAAGGAAAAAAAAAAAAAAAAAAAAAGCAACTGCCTCCTCAACAACAGAGAGGAAAGAACAAAGGCCAGTCCCAGAGGCCCCAGAAACAGCAGCCTGCTAAATAGATCTTTCCTTGGAAAACGTAAGCCATCTGAACCGATAAGTCCTAATTGTAATGATACATTATCCTCCCCTTCTTGACTTTTTCCTGGATCATAGGCAGGAGCCAGGACTTGGACCAAACTTGGAGGGGAAAGTTCAAATCAAATTTATATTTTCATTTATCTCCTCCCCCTCATCATGTGTCTCTTGGCTCCTTTTTGTAAAGAAGAAAAGGATTTGGTTTCCAGCAACTTCCTCAGCATCTCCAGCAACTGGTTTGCTTTGAGCAGCTTTAGACATTAAATATTGTGTTATGGGGAGAGAGGATGTTGGCTGGGACATCACTGTTATCATCCTTGACACCTTAAGATTCACTTGGACAGTTTGGCGAAAATACCTTGATTTGGGGTCTTGTTGGAAGGGCAGGAGCTGGGGAGAACTCTTGAAGGAGAACAGGAACGCATTGCTAGCACCCATCTAGCCTTAGCTTACAATCTGAGTTTGTAACTTGATGGTTCATTCACAGGTAAAACCAAAAGGACAAGCTCAGTGCAGTGGAAAGAGCAAACAGGGAGCAGCTAAGTGGCCCAGTGAATAGAGCACCAACTCTGAGTCAGGAGGGCCTGAGTTCAAATGTGATCCTAGATATATTCCAGCTATGGGACCCTGGGCAAGTCACTTAACCCTGATGAAAGAAAGAGAGAATCTGCAATTAGAGGTCCTGGTCCAACTTCCACCTGTCAGTAATTACCTGTGGGGCCTCATTCAAGTCATCTCAGACCTCAGTTTTCTGTGAAGTGAGAGGGCTGGACTAAAAAATTGATAAGGCCCCTTCCAGCTCCAAATCAATTATTTTTCCTAGGAAACTAATACAATTAATGAGTTGGTCAGGGACTTGTTTTCATTTTTGTTTTTGAATCTTGCAATATGAAAAATAAAATTTGATTTTTATTGGTTTTGGCTTTCCCCTTTTAAATAATATGTTTTACATTAACACTGTCTGTGGAGAATGAGAAATTGTGGGTACAAAACAATGTCATATTGTGAATATACCTGACAGGGATGCTGTCATTTCATACCATGCTGCCCTGAAGACAGCTGAAAAAAACATAACAGGCTCTGGCCTGTATCCTAGACAGTGGTGAAGGTATTTTGTTGTACTTCATTGTTTTGGCTGAATGCTTTTTTGGTTAAAGATGAATTTGCCTTAACCTGGAGTGTCTAGAAATGACACATCAAAAGTCATTTAATTTCTGTACCACCCAGGGATATGCTGGTAAATATTTAGCAACCAGTTCTTGAGTAGGGTGATGAGAGGGAAAAAAAGGGAGAATTATATTCAAGATATACTTCTGATATCTGAAGAAAAAATAAGAAGAATGAAGAAATTTTATTTTTTTATTATAGCTTTTTATTTACAAGATATATATGATGCATGGGTAAATTTTCAGCACTGACAGTTGCAAAACCTTTTCTTCCAATATTTCCCCTCCTTCCCCCCACCTCCTCCCTCAGATGGCAGGTAGACCAATACTTGTTAAATATGTTAAATACAATAATATGTATACATATGTATATACATATACATATATATATATATATATATATATATATATATATATATATATATATATATATATATATATATACACACACACATGTTCATACAGTTATTTTGCTGCACAAAAAGAATTGGACTTTGAAATAGTATACCATTAGCCTGTGAAGGAAATCAAAAATTCAGGCAGACAAAAATAGAGGGAGTGGGAATTTTGTGTAGTGGTTCATAGTCATCTCCCGGAGTTCTTTCGCTGGGCATAACTGGTTCAGTTCATTACTGCTCTATTGGAACTGATTTGGTTCATCTCATTGTTGGAGAGGGACACGTCCATCAGAATTGATCATCATATAGTATTGTTGTTGAAGTATATAATGATCTCCTGGTCCTGCTCATCTCACTCAGCATCAGTTCATATAAGTCTCTCCAGTCCTTTCTGAAATCATCCTGCTGGTCATTTCTTACAGAACAATAATATTCCCTAATATTCATACACCACAATTTATTCAGCCATTCTGGCTGAGTTTCTGGCCACTACAAAGAGGGCTGTCACAAACATTCTTGCACATACCGGTCTCTTTCCCTTCTTTAAAATCTTTTTGCTGGGTCAAAGGGTATGCACATTTTGGTAATCTTTTGAGCATAGTTCCAAATTGTTTTCCAGAATGGCTGGATGTATTCACAATTCCACCAACAATGTATCAGTTGTTCCAGTTTTCCCTCCAATATTTAGCATTATCTTTCCCTGTCATTCTAGCCAATCTGACAGTGTAGTGTAGTGCTATCTCAGAGTTGTCTAATTTGCATTTCTCTGATTAATAATGATTTGGAGCATATTTTCAAGTATATTTTCATATGGCTAGAAATAGTTTCAATTTCTTAATCTGAGAATTGTCTGTTCATCTCCTTTGACCATTTATCAATTGGAGAATTCTTCATCGCTTTCTTGAAGATGAACAATAGACAATAGATCAAGCTCTGATTTATTTCTTTTGCCTTATTTCTCTCTCTCTTTTTTTAAGGCAACCAGGATTAAATGTTGCCCAGGATCACATAGCTTCACCTTTTCATCCAAGAAATTTTTAATAATGTAACTGTGTGTGTGTGTGTGTGTGTGTGTGTGTGTGTGTGTGTAATAGGTATACAAATCAACCATTTACTGATAATTGATCATTATTTTGCAACTCCCACACTTAGATTCGATCCTTTCTGAGGTCTCAAAACAATTTCAATACTGTAAATGCTCCCTTTGAAAATTTAACAATCGGCTCTGGAAGTTTGGATGGAACTCAACTACAGAACACCTTTTGTGCAATTGTAATATTTTTCACCATATAAAAACTGCTCATAACCTTTAAGCAGACTCTTACTTTCCTTACTCTGTTCTAGTAAATAAGAGCTTCAGCACCTGTCTTTTTGCTGAGACTGTTTTTGACTTAGCCTGTCCCCATTGCTTCACATGAGCTCACATGAAACACACATTAAAAACTCCTGCAATGGAAATTCATTCCTGTTAAAGTCAAAGCATGCAAAAGAACAACACAAGCCAATGTGATTAAGGAGGGGTGAAGAGTATATGCAACACGGTTTTTCAAAAAGATACACAGATTTACTAAAAAGGAGAATTATGAGTCCTGTAAAAATGGGCACAAACAGGTTAAATGAATAATTATGTAACCGTGGCTACAAGAGCAAAATTCAATAAGCAGCAGTAAATCCTGTTCACCCTGTAAATCCACAGGTCGAGAATTAGGCAGGAATATAGGCCATTATGTACTATACATAAGTACTCATTTAAATCAAGTGTTGTGTTCAACTGAATCCCATCCCTTTCCCTTTCTTCTGATTTTCTGCTTCAGGGTAAAGGTGTAAAACACATTTAAGGTGCTTTACCTTCCCCACAATAATAATTGGCAGTTACTCAGATCCCTTGAGTTCTATAAATAAGGAGCATACCAGGAGACTAAGTTAAGTTCATTAGAAAGCAGGAAACTGTACTGGTTTTAGCTCGTTTAAACTAGTTTGAGGCAATTTACAAAGTGAGGAATACAAATGGTACCTGCTAGGGAAAATGGTTCCATCTTACATCCTAATTTTGGTTAAAAAGTGAAAAGGCCAGTTTTCCCACTTTTAGGACAAATTCTTTTGAGACTTCAAAAGATATGTTATATTTTCTTCTTTGCTTAACAGTTTCAACATGGAGGTAGGATCTACTGTTACTTTTTGGATTTCATTATTAATGGCTAGAGATATTGTTATTTATAGCTCACTAGAAAGTAAATACAGAGGTACAGCAATAAATTACCCCTTCTGGTACACTTAGAAAGGTAAAGCACTTTTCTGGCCTAGATAATCCAAGCTTGTCTCTAGCCCTAGGTACATAATAAAAATAAGAATCTGCAACAAAGCTTTGGGTGCATGATTAGGCCTCTATGTAGAATTTTTCTTGTTTGGGAAGTGGATACAAGAAATGAGAAAAGAATAGGTCTGGGAGTCTCTTATCTCAAGAGGACTCCAGATTAAAAGGAAAGTCTAGGAGGTAGGAAGGTTGGCGGTGGGGCACTTAAGAGACCCTGAGGGCATTAACTATCAGCAAGGTAGACCATAGCAGTTGTCCACAGACTTAAGGAGCACCAACACTTGACCTTCCCTCCATATCTGCATCCTGTTTGTGACTGATGGAGGAACCTGGATATAAAAATAACAATAATGAATCAGTAAACATTTATTAAGTGCAGTCTAGCCAGTGCTCTGCCAGCTGCCTAAGGAATATTCTTGAATGCTGTATTTGATCTCTGGTCACAGCTATTTTTTCATGAAAGGTTTGAACTAGATGATTGCTCAGAATTTGGACATTAGTACATTGTTTTTGGTTTTATTTTTTAATTGGTTTTTGATTGACTAGATATCACAATTGCTTCTACCATAAGGGATCAGGATCACTTAAGGAAATGCTACCTGAAAGAGCCCACTTCAACTAAAGAGGCTCTGATTCCTCCTTCCCCTCCTCCAATCTATACCAGAAAAGGTCCACTTGGCAAATGATTCTTGGACCCCTGACTAATCTGAAACAGGCATATTGTTAGTGATTAGAAATGGTTATGCACAAAGACTAGGAATGAAGTACTCATCTATCAGTTTTAATAGAAACTAGGATTAGAAATTAGTTGGTGTCTTAAATGATATTTTTAGAAATGTACTCATAAGGGGCAGGGCTCCCAAGAGCTAGGAAGTGGCAAATACGACATAATTCAGTGAAGGCTCATAGTTGGCTTAACATCCACTGTATGGGAAACTATTTAAAAAGATATGGAAGGATTTAACCAGGAAATTGCTTGAAAAGCAGAATTTGATCTGAGAAAGTCAGTCTAGAGAACACATTCTTATAATTCACATGTTGGAGATTTCACAAGATATTATAGCTATGATGGACAATGAGAATACTTTCCATAATATAAATTTTCTAGGGGAATTTACTAATATTCTCCTTTAAGGATTTATTCTAAAGGTAAGGAATCACTAAATAAGGGAAAAGACTTTACTACAGAAAATAGTAGTATATCTGCATGCACATTCAAGGTTTAATGGTAACAGGAGAAGAATAGTTATTTGAATAGGCAGCAGACAAAATCATCAGAGTAAGGCCCACATATTGCTAGGATGGCTTTTATTGCAGGTGATATTTAATCAGCATTAAAAAATACGTTTAGAAATGTAATTTTGCAGAAACTACATATACAAATAGTTTTAAATTGAAAAGGGAACAGATTTGTTCTGTTAGGCTCCAGCAAACAGAACCAAGTTGTAAGGGGACAGATTTAGTCTTGATACAAAGAACAACTTCCTAACTAACTTAAAGAAATCTCTTCAAAAGCAGAATGCATTTTTTCAAAGGCAGTAGCATTCTTTTCGCTGGAGGTCTTCTAGCAAAACACTGATGAACATTTGTCAGGTCATTGGTGAATTAGATTCTTGTCTGAGTCCTGGTTGGCTAGAAATCCCTAAGCTTCATAATTCTTGATTCCATTATCTAAATGGCCCAATTGGAGCACAGAGTGGTATAGTAGAAAGAACATTAGGTTTAGAGTCAGAGAACATGGACTCATATCCCATTACAGGCAACTGGACCTCAGTTTCCTTATTTGTAAAATGGAACTGTTAGACTAAGTAATCTGTAGATCAGCCAGCTCTAAAACTGTATGATCCTTATCCAGAACCAAATATACGTGAACAAAAAGCAGTTGCTTAATTTTTCATCTTATTTTGCAAAGACAGCAAGTTAGTTTATTTGAATTGGTCACTGACCAAAGATATATAATAAAAACGGGAACTTACAACAAGAGACTGGGGTAGGTAGCTTTATCTCAAAAGGGTTCTACTGAGGTTTGGTTTGGCTTTAGTTTTTTTGGTAGGGAGGATAGCATTCATATTCTCAATCTCATAGAGTAGAAAGGATGGAGAAGATAGGCCTGAAGGAGGGATGCCACAGTAATGAGATCCTGGGGGCATTGGCTAGAAATGAGAATAGCAGTAGCAACAATAACAACAACAACAAATTTAGCATGAGTATCATGTGTATAGTTAATGGGGACTCCTCTGAGGGAGTTGTTATGATTTTTAGTATTTTACTTTTCCAAATACATGTAAAGATAGTTTTCAACATTCATTTTTGTAAGATTCTTTGTTCCAAATTTTTTCTCCCTCCCTTCTTTGCCTTGCCTTTCACCAGGATAGCAAGCAAGCTGATATGTTTTAAACATGTGAAATTTTTTTTTAATTTTTATTTGTTTAATTTAACACACATTGCTTTATGAATCAGAGCAAAAGAGAAAAACCATTGGAGAGATTAAAAAAAATAGAAAAAAGAAATGAACATAGCATGTTTTGATTTGCATTCAGTCTACTTAGTTCTTTTTCCAGATGTAGATGACATTTTCTGCCCAAAGTCTATTGAGATTGCTTTGAATCACTGAGCCACTGAGAACTACCATTGAATCATTGCACATTCTTGCTGTTATTGTATACAATATCTTCCTGATTCTGCTTGTTTAGCTCAGCATCAGTTCATATAAATCTTTGCAGGCCTCTGCTTCTACATTAATTTTATAGAACCATAGCACATTACTTTTATATACCACAACTCATTCAGCCATTCTCCAGTTGATGATGTGCATTTCTTTTAAACATTTTCATATCTGTCATGTTGTGCAAGAAAAAACAGACCAGAAAAGGGGGGAAAAAACCACAAGAAAGAAAAAGTAAAAACAAACAAAACCAAAATAGGTGAAAATACTATGCTTCTATCAACATTTAATCTCTATAATTCTTTCTCTGGATGCAGATGGCATTTTACATCCCGTCTATTGGAAATGTCTTAGATTATCACATTGTTGAGAGAATTAAGTCTTATCAGTTGATCATCATATGATCTTTTTTTTTTGTAATGTAAATTTTTTTATTAAATCTTTTTATTTTCTTTTTTTATTTATTTATAATTTTTTTCACAGTATATATGCATGAGTAATTTTTTTTTATAATATTATCCCTTGTATTCATTTTTCCAAATTATCCCCTCCCTCCCCTTGATGACAGGCAATCCCATACATTTTACATATGTTACAATATAACCTAAACACAATATATGTGTGTAAATACCATTTTCTTGTTGCACATTAAGTATTAGATTCTGAAGGTATAAGTAACCTGGGTAGTGCTAACAATTTACATTCACTTCCCAGTGTTCCTTCTCTGGGTGTAGTTATTTCTGTCCATCATGATCATCATATGATCTTGCTGTTACTACATATGAGGTTCTGTTTCTGCTCACTTCAGCATTAGTTCATCTAAGTTCAGGCTTTTCTGAAATAATTTCTTATGGAACAATAATATTCTGTTATATTTATACACTATAACTTATTCAATTGATGGGTATCCACTCAATTTCCAATTTCTTGCCACCACAAAAAGGACTGCTACAGACATTTTTGCACATGTGGGTCCTTTCCTCTCTTTTTGGGATACAGACCTGGTAGCAACACTATTAGATTAGGGTATGTACAATTTTATACCTTTTTAGGCATAGTTTCAAATTGTTGGTTAGATCATTTCACAACTTCACCCCCCCCAAAAAAAATTAAGGATGATCAGTTTGGCCCTGCCTTAGTCATAAGCCTTTTATCAAAAAGAATTGTGTCAATGACTTGAAAATTAGATGAAAACCATTAGATTCAATGGCATGTTGAATGGATGTTGAATTTTATCAAATGCTTTTTCTGCATCTTTTGAGATGATCATATAATTTTTGTTAATTTGATTATTAATATGGCCAATTATACTGATAGTTTTCCTAATATTCAACCAGCCCTACATTCCTGGTATAAATCCTACTTGATCATGATGGGGGATCATCCTGGGGATGATTTTCTGAAGTCTTTTTACTAATACCTTATTTAAGATTTTAGCATCAATATTCATTAAGGAAATTGGTCTATAGTTTTCTTTCTCCATTTTCAACTTACCTGGTTTGGGTATCAGTACCATGTCTGTGTCATAAAAGGAATTTCGTAGGACTCCTTCGTTCCCTATTTTTTCAAATAGTTTATATAGCATTAGGGTTAATTGTTCTTTAAATATTTGGTAGAAGTCACATGTAAATCCATCTAGTCCTGGGGATTTTTTCTTAGGGAGTTGATTAATAGCTTGTTCTATTTCTTTTTCTGAAATGGGACTATTTAAGCAATTTACTTCCTCCTCTGTTAATCTGGGAAGCCTATGTTTTGGAGGTAGTCATCCATTTCTTTCTTTCTTTTCTTTTTTTTTTTTTTTTTTGATGTTAAAGAGATCTTTATTTTTGAGCTCCTTTTAATAATTACATGAGTAAAAATATTCCCTGATGTCTGGGAATCTTCCACAGGCACAATAAGGGGAGAAGCATCACTTTGATTTCTTATGCAGAACTATGCTTTTTGACAATTATGGGTAAATTTTTTTTTTTAAAACATGCCTTTCTTGGGCATAAGTACTTTTCTTTTTAAAAACTTTTTTTTTAATTTATTTTTTTAATTTTATAATTATAAATTTTTTTGACAGTATATATGCATGAGTAATTTTTTAAAAATAACATTATATACCTTGTATTCATTTTTCCAAATTTTCCCCTCCCTCCCTCTACTCCCTCCCCTAGATGGTAGTCATCCATTTCACTTAGGTTATCAAATTTATTGGCATAAAGTTGGACAACATAACTCCTTATTATTGCTCTAATTTCCTCTTCATTGGTGGAAAGTTCTCACTTTTCATTTTTAAGCCTAACAATTTGATTTTCCTCTTTCTTTTTTTCTAATCAGATTTACCAAAGGTTTATCTATTTTATTGTTTTTTTCATAAAACCAACTCTTAGTTTTATTTATTAATTCAATAGTTTTTTTTTTTTTACTTTCAATATTATTAATTTTTCCTTTTAATTTTAGAATTTCAAGTTTACTATTTGATTGGGAGTTTTTAATTTGGTCTTTTTCTAGCTTTTTAAGTTGCAGGCCCAATTCATTGATTTTCTCTTTCTCTATTTTATTCAAGTAAGCCTCTAAAGATATAAAATTTCCCCTTATTACTGCTTTGGCTGCATCCCACAAATTTTAGTATGATGTCTTATTGTTATCATTATCTTGAGTGAAATTATTAATTGTGTCTATAATTTGCTGTTTCATTCTTTAAGATGAGATTATTTAGTTTCCAATTACTTTTTGGTCTATTTACCTCTAACTTTTTGTTGAATGTAGTTTTTGTTGCAACGTGATCTGAAAAGAAAGCATTTACTCTTTCTGCCTTCTTGCATTTAATTTTGAGGTCTTTATGTCCTAATACATGGTCAATTTTTGTATAGGTTCCATAAACTGCTAAGAAGAAAGTATACTCCTTTCTATCACCATTTAGTTTTCTCCAAAGATCTATCATACTTAATTTTTCTAATATTCTATTTACCTCCTTAATTTCTTATTTATTTTGTGGTTTGATTTATCTAATTCTGAGAGTGCAAGGTTGAGATCTCCCATTATTAAGTTTTGCTGTCTATTTCTTCTTGCAACTCTCTTAACTTCTCCTTTAGGAAGTTAGATGTTATACCACTTGGTGCATATATATTTAGTATTGATATTGCTTCATTGTCTATGATACTTTTTAGCAAGATATAATTTCCTTCCTTATCTCTTTTAATTAGATCAATTTTTCCTTTTGCTTGATCCAAGATAAGGATGGCTACCCCTGCTTTTTTGACTTTACCTGAAACATAATAGATTTTACTCCAGCCTTTTACTTTTACTCTGTATGTGTCTCCCTGCTTTAAATGTGTTTCCTGTAGACAACATATTATAGGATTCTGACTTTTAATCCATCCAGTCTGCTATCTGCCTCTGCTTTATGAGAGAGTTCATCCCATTTACGGTTAAAATGACTAATTCTGTATTTCCTGCCATCTTATTATCCCCAGATTATGCTTTTCTTTTTTTTTTGCCTCCCCTTCCCCCATTCCCCAGTATTAAACTTATGGGCACCACTTGCCTCCACAGCCCTCCCTCTTTAGAGTCCCTCCCTCCCCCCTTTGAATCCCCTCCCTTTCTTATATCCTTTCCCTTATTACTCTTTTCCTTTTCCTCTCTCACTTTTTAATGGGGTAAGAGAAGATTCTCTGTAAAACAAACATGTCAATTATTTTCTCTTTGAGCCAACTCTGATGAAAGTAAGATTCACACAATGTTCCTCCCCCTCTCTAAATACCCTCAGATATGATAGGTTTCCTTTGCCTCTTCGTGGGATGTAGTTTCCCTCGTTTTATCTCCCCTTTTCCCTTTTTCTAACACTATGCCCTTTCCATTTCTACTTCCCTTTTTTTTATATCAGTAAAATCAAATTATACATGTACTCTTTATGTATATCCACAACAGAAATATAGTTTTCAAGAGTTCTTTTTACCTTTTTCTGCTTCTTTTGAGCCCCCTTATTTCTTTATAGATTTTGGAAGATGCTATACTCTTCATAGAATATATATAATTCCCTATTTAACCCATTCCCTACATGAGTAAGTTTTTAGAACTATCAGCCCTTTTCCCTCAACGCCTTGGGGGTCGGTTCTTCCTCTACATCTCATTTGTGTAGTGTAATTACTATTTTTACCCTTTCCTAGACAGTTTTGCTTTTTAGAGTCAGATTATACTCAGCTCTGTCCCAGTCTTTATTTTGGACTACCCAATTACTGATCTCAATCTTAGACATATGGCTTACCTTTCCACAAATAAAACATAAACAGTTTATCCTTGTTTGCTCCCTTGAAATTAGTCTTTGATGTTGGCTTGGAGGTGTTAAATTTTCTATTGAGTGCAGGTTTGGTTAAGACAAAATTCTGAAAATCTTTGAGTTCATTAGATGTACATTTTTTTTGGTTCAAAATTTGCTTAATTTTGCAGGATGTAATATTTTTGTCTGCGGGCCTAATTATTTTGATTGTATATATATGATATTTCTGGACCTATGGTCTTTTATTGAGCTGTTAATAAATCCTATATAATTCTATTTGTAGCTTCAGTATATTTTTTAATTGGTTTTTGAGGATTGTTGTTTGTTTCTTATAAAATTTTCTCTTTGACCTGGGTTTTTTCTAATTTAGCAATAATGTTCCCTAGACACGTAGGATTTCTTGGAGATGGTGAGTGGAAGATTTTTTTTTTTTTTTTTTTTTCTGTTTCTACTTTCCCCTCTTGTTCTATCACTTCAGACAATTTTCTTTGATTATTTCTTGTATTATTGTATCAAGGTTATTATTTTGGTCATTGTTTTCAGGCAGTCCTATTATTCTCTTCTTGATCTATTCTCCAGATCTGTTGTTTAATTTATAAGATGTTTCACATTCTTTTCTATTTTTTCATTCTTTATAAGGTTTGTTATTTCTTGATCTCATAGCTCCATGGCTTCTCCTTGCCCCACTCTAATTTTCAAAGAATCGGTTTTTTTCTTCAAGACTCAATCTCTTTTTCTAGTTAGTTGGCTTTTGTTTCATAATCTTCTTGTCTTGGATGGTTCTTCCTTCCTTCCTTCCTTTCTCTTTCTTTCTTTTCTTTTCTCTTCCTTCCTTCCCTTCCCTCCCTCCCTCCCTCCCTCCCTCCCTCCCTCCCTCCCTCCCTCCTTTCTTTCTTTCTTTCTTTCTTTCTTTCTTTCTTTCTTTCTTTCTTTCTTTCTTTCTTTCTTTCTTTCTTTCTTTCTTTCTTTCTTTCTTTCTTTCTTTCTTTCTTTCTTTCTTTCTTTCTTTCTTTCTTTCTTTCTTTCTTTCTTTCTTTCTTTCTTTCTTTCTTTTCTTTCTTTCTTTCTTTTCTTTCTTTCCTCCATCTCTTTCATTTGATTTTTGAAGTCTTTTTTGTGTTCTTCTATAAATTCTTTCTGGAAGTGTAGCCATTTAACACTCTTTGGATAGGAGAGCCTTTTTTTTTACTCCACTGTCCTCCTCTGAAAATGAATCCTGGAATTCCTTATTCCCATAGTAACTTTCTATGGTTGGATTCTTTTTCCTTTGCTGTTCTTCCTTCCTCCCTCCTCCCTCCTCCTTCCCTCCTCCTTTTCTCCTTCCTTCCTTCCTTCCTTCCTTCCTTCCTTCCTTCCTTCCTTCCTTCCTTCCTTCCTTCCTTCCTTCCTTCCTTCCTTTCTTTCTTTCTTTCTTTCTTTCTTTCTTTCTTTCTTTCTTTCTTTCTTTCTTTCTTTTCTTTCTTTCTTTCTTTCTTTCTTTCTTTCTTTCTTTCTTTCTTTCTTAATGAGAACTTGTCAGTGTAACCATCTCTAATACTGGAGTGGCGTGGGGGACGATGCTTCTGGCTTCCTTTTTGACTCTCCTCTCCCACCTAGAATTCAAAACTAAGAATTCCCCCTCCTGCAAGAGCCCTCAGCCAGCAGCTTCTTTGTCTGCCTGCTTCTGCACTCACTGGGCATATGCAACAACACAGCTGAGCCTACCTAGCATTCCTGATCAGCTGAGGTTCCCTCCATTTTCCTGGACTCAGAACCTGGACTCAGAACTTGGACTCCCCAGACTATATGGAAGGTGAAAATTCCTGGGGTTCACACTGAGGCTACCTCAGAACCTGGAGCCCTGGGGCTCTGGGCTTGCTGTTTCTGTGGAGTTAGCCTGGAGGTGTAATGCTTCACACTGTTTAAACCCCTGGTCCCAGGGTTCTTTCTTCTATTTTCTGGTTGTCCCAAGAGGATCCTTGTTCTGTCCCAAGTCTTTTTGGGGAACTGGGGGAATGTTATCAAAAGACTCTGAAGACCCCAGCAGTTTGGAAAGTAATCCCGGGATGAGCTGCACTGCCCACTGCTTCCCCAGTTGCAAACTAGTCCAGGAGTGGTGTTATAACCAAGGCTCTTTTAGAGTGAGAATAGAATCATTTATTCATTGATTATCATGACAAGCAGGTGTACTTATGGGTAAGACACCAAATACTGAAACAGGAGCAAGCTTTGTACTCTTAGCTCAGTTCCTTCCCCTTCCCTTCAAGGTTCAGATTGGTCAGATTTATAGTTGGTTAGTTACAATTGGTCCGATTTACAATCCAAATTATAATTAGATTGAATTTAAAGTCAAAGTTACAATTGGTTGGATTTACAATCACCTTTATTCCCCCATCCCACATGTCAGAAGACTTGTGCCCTATCATTGATACTAGCCAGTTTGGGCCCAGTTTAGGTCTGGGCCTCTTTGTTAGGAACATTGTGGTTTAGCCAGTTTCTTGACTCACAATGATGATTGGTTGGAGATATCTTAACAAGATATTTTATCTCTCCCTTCATCTTGTTTTGACAATATCTATAGAAATCCAACTTCTCATACTCCTCACAGGGAGTGAAATGGATGGCCTTTAAGGACCCTTCTAAGACTAGAATTTTATGACTTGATGATTCTAACTGTAATCAGCTCCCCTTTATGTTTTATACCTATCTACTAAATTCCATCCTCCATTTCTTGCCACTTCACATTTTAGAATTGCTTTTTTATTTTATTAATTTTTTTTTTTTTTTTTTTTTTACCAATAACCACCAGGCCCCTGGATATATAAGAGATACATAAATGCATTTTGCAATGAATGAATTATGGATAAAGATCCATCTTCCCACTTCTCTAAATCACATTTTCTTTACTTGTACAGATGACACACCAGCCCACTTAGTCATAATGTTGGAGATTTACACGTTAGCTGTTTTTGCCTTTTATTAACCTGTCACATACTGTCCTCTATTTGTGGCCAATTATATGTGGTTAAGTTTTAACCAATGTGATCAGTCTTTTTATTACTATACAAAGAATCCAATTCAGAAGGTTTTAAATTGTTAATGATTTACATGAAAAAATTTCCATAATGTGTTTCAGAATGATAGAATTTTGCTGTTTAAATAGAGTTCTTGGATTCTTAAGTATACATGAAATTATTCCAAGTTGTTGTTGAAGTCAGCCACACCTTTGTCTCAGATGTTAGTGCAAATTAAAATACAAATCATTAATCTTACTTACCCTAATGCTACACTAAACAAAAATTACTGGAATGTTGAGTTTCTCCTAATGCTTTGACATCCAACCACAGAATCCAGAATCTTTAGTTCAGGGCTTTTTGATGAGATGAAAGCTTTGAAAATAACAACATTCAATTCCATTCAGCAAATATAAATTTCTACAAAATGCAAAGCACTGGACTGATAACAAAAACAACTCAGTCTCTCAAGTAATTCATAGAGTAACATAAGAGGAGATGCAGTAGATTCGTCAGAAAGTGGTTAAAAAGTAGACTAAGATAAAAGGAGAGTCCTAGATATCCTACTAGAAGAAATTCTAACTTTTGAGTGTATCACTTTAAAAAAGAAAACTTTGACAATTTTTGTTACTGTTTTAGTAGAATGTAAACTCCTTGAGGGCAAGTTTATTTTTGTCTTCCATGTTTTAGTCACTTGTTAAATTCTTGCTTTATTTAATTGAATTTATTATTTTTTTGTGGGGGGGGAGGTAGTTATTGTTGTTGTTATTAGATCTTACTTCTTTTCACCTATTATGACCTTTCACCCACATTCAGTTTCCTCTTTGGTTTATACTTGAGCCTTTAAAATGTTGGAATCCCAATTCAAATCTAGCAAAAAGAAAGTCATCATGCCAGAAAAATATATCTCAAATCAAGTCAGCAAGTATTTAGTAAGGACTTACTACATATCAGGCATTGTGATAAGTCCTGGGGATGTTTAAAAAAAAAGATCCTATATTCAAGGAACTTCTATTCTTTTTTATTTTTTTATTTTTATAGTTTTTTTTTTTTTTTTTTTTTTTAATTTTTTATTTTATTTTATAATTATAACATTTTTTTGACAGTACATATGCATGGGTAATTTTTTACAACATTATCCCTTGCACTTACTTCTATTCAGATTTTTTCCCTTCCTCCCCCAACCCCCCCTGATGGCAAGCAGTCTTATATATGTTAAATATATTACAGTATAATTTAGATACAATATATGTGTGTAGAACCGAATTTTTTGTTGCACAGGAAGAATTGGATTCAGAAGGTAAAAATAACAGTTTACATTCATTTCCCAGTCCTTTTCTGGATGTAGCTGGTTCTGTCCATCATTAATCAATTGGAATTGGATTAGCTCTTCTCTATGTTGAAGAACTCCACTTCCATCAGCATACATCCTCATACAGTATCATTGTTGAAGTGTATAATGATCTTCTGGTTCTGCTCGTTTCACTCAGCATCAGTTGATGTAAGTCTCTCCAAGCCTCTCTGTATTTCTCCTGTTGGTCATTTCTTATAGAACAGTAATATTCCATAACATTCATATACCATAGTTTACCCAACCATTCTCCAATTGATGGACATCCATTCATCTTCCAGCTTCTAGCCACTATGAAAAGGGCTGCCACAAACATTTTGGCACATACAGGACCCTTTCCCTTCTCTAGTAGTTCCTTGGGGTATAAGCCCAGTAGTAGTATGGCTGGGTCAAAGGGTATGCACATTTTGATAACTTTTTGGGCATAATTCCAGATTGCTCTCCAGAATGGTTGGATTCTTTCACAACTCCACCAACAATGCATCAGTGTCCCAGTTTTCCCACAGCCCCTCCAACATTCATCGTTATTTGTTCCTGTCATTTTAGCCAATCTGACAGGTGTGTAATGATACCTCAGAGTTGTCTTAATTTGCATTTCTCTGATCAATAGTGATTTGGAACACTCTTTCATATGAGTGGAAATAGTTTTAATTTCATCATCTGAAAATTGTCTGTTCATATCCTTTGACCATTTATCAATTGGAGAATGGCTTGATTTCTTATAAATTAAAGTCAATTCTCTGTATATTTTGGAGATGAGGCCTTTATCAGAACCTTTAACTGTAAAAATTTTTTCCCAATTTGTTACTTCCCTTCTAATCTTGTTTGTCAGCTTTTGTGTGGAGAGGGAGCAGACTTCAAATGCTGAGGAGACTAGGAACAGAATGTCCCCAGATGTATCCCCTGGGAGGGATATAAGCTGCCCCTCAATACAAAAGAACCTCATAGAGGAAATAAAAAAGGCTCTCACAAGAGAGCTGGAAGAGAAATGGGAAAAGGAAAGGGAAGCTTGGCAAGAGAGCCTGGAGAAGTCATCCCATGCATTCAAAGACAGAATGGATAAAGAAATCAAATCATTGAGAAACAAGATTAGTGAGCTGGAAAAGGTAAACAACTCCAAGGAAAACAGGATTAGTGAGCTGGAAAAAGAAATCAGCTCTCTAAAAAATAAAATGGATAAAATGGAAAAAAATTCCATAGAAGATAAAAACTCAATTGGACAATTACAAAGAGATATAAAAAAAGTGAGTGAAGAAAATACATCATTGAAAATTAGACTGGAACAAGTAGAAATGAATGACTCAAGGAGAAACCAAGAGGGAGTCAAGCAAAACCAGAGAAATGAGACAATTGAAAAGACTGTCAAGTACCTTACCAGAAAGACAACAGACCTGGAAAACAGATCCAGGAGAGACAATTTGAGAATAATCGGACTCCCTGAAAAATGGGAGGAAAAAAAGAGCTTGGACACCATTTTCGAGGAAATTATCAAAGAGAACTGCCCAGACGTTTTGGAAACAGAGGGTAAAATAGACATTGAGAAAATTCATCGATCACCTACTGAAAGGGACCCTAAAATCAAAACGCCAAGAAATATAGTGGCCAAGTTCAAGAACCATCAGACAAAGGAAAAGATATTGGAAGCTGCTAGAAAAAAACAATTCAGATATAGAGGATCCACAATAAGGATAACACAGGATCTAGCAGCGTCCACATTAAAAGAACGCAGGGCCTGGAACATGATATTCCGAAAGGCTAAGGAACTTGGTATGCAGCCAAGAATAACTTACCCAGCAAGAATGAGCATCGTTTTCCAGGGAAGAAGATGGACATTTAACGAAATAAATGAATTCCATCTATTTTTGATGAAAAAACCAGACCTACATAAGAGGTTTGATCTTCAAATACAGAACTCAAGAGACTTCTAAAAAAGGTAAAAAGAAATCTTGAGAACTATACTTCTGTCAAAAAAATATGTAAAGAACATATGTACAATTTGTCTTAGAAAATAGAGGTGGAAAGGAGATTATATCATAAAAAAGTACAAAGTGGTGGTACTACATCTCATGAAGAGGCAAAGGTAACCTATTATATCTGAGAGAAAGAAAGGAGGGAGATGAACATAGCGTGTATCAATAGACATATTCGATTTATGGTGAAACTTCTTCCACTTCATTGAAGAGTGAAAGGGAAGGAGTAAGCTAAGGGGAAGGGAATACAGTAATTTCGAGGAAAAGGGGTAAAATAAGGGGAGGATCTTTAAGGTGGGGGAGGGATTCTAAAAAGGGAGGGCTGTGAAAAGCAAGTGGTGTTTACCAGTTTAATACTGGATAGGAGGGTAAAAGGGAAGGAAAGGGGAAAAGCATAAGCAGGGGTTAATAGGATGGCAAGCAATATAGAATTAGTCCTTCTAACCATAAATGTGAATGGGGCAAACTGCCTCATAAAGAGGAAGCAGTTAGCAGACTGGATTAAAAGTCAGAATCCTACTATATGTTGTTTACAGGAAACACACCTGAAACAGGATGAGACATTCAAACTAAAAGTAAAAGGGTGGAGCAGAATCTATTATGCTTCAGGCAAAACCAAAAAAGCAGGAGTAGCCATCCTCATCTCAGATCAAGCAAAAACAAAAATTGATCTAATTAAAAGAGATAAGGAAGGGCATTATATCCTGCTAAAGGGAAGCATCAATAATGAAGCAGTATCAATATTAAACATGTATGCACCAAGTGGTGCAGCATCTAAATTCTTAAAAGAGAAATTAAGAGAGCTGCAAGAGGAAATAGATAGCAAAACTATAATAGCGGGAGATCTCAACCTTGCACTCTCAGAATTAGATAAATCAAACCACAAAATAAATAAGAAAGAAGTCAAAGAGGTAAATAGAATACTAGAAAAGTTTGATATGATAGATCTTTGGCGAAAGCTAAATGGAGACAGAAAGGAATATACTTTCTTCTCAGCAGTTCATGGAACCTATACAAAAATTGATCATATACTAGGGCATAAAAACCTCAAAATCAAATGCAGTAAGGCAGAAATAGTAAATGCATCCTTTTCAGACCATAATGCAATCAAAATAACATTTAATAAAAAGCCAGGGGAAAATAGACCAAAAAATAATTGGAAACTAAATAATCTTATACTAAAGAATGATTGGGTAAAACAGCAAATCATAGACATAATTAATAACTTCACCCAAGAAAATGACAATAATGAAACATCATACCAAAATGTGTGGGATACAGCCAAAGCAGTAATTAGGGGAAGTTTTATATCTCTACAGGCCTACCTGCATAAAATAGAGAAAGAGAGGGCCAACGAATTGGGTTTACAACTAAAATTGCTAGAAAAGGAACAAATTAAAAACCCCCAGACAAACACAAAACTTGAAATTCAAAAAATAAAAGGTGAGATTAATAAAATTGAAAGTAAAAAAACTATTGAATTAATTAATAAAACTAAGAGTTGGTTTTATGAAAAAACCAACAAAATAGACAAACCCTTAGTAAACCTGATTAAAAAAAGGAAAGAGAAAAAGCAAATTGATAGTCTTGAAAATGAAAAGGGTGAACTCACCACTAATGAAGAGGAAATTAGAACAATAGTTAGGAGCTACTTTGCTCAACTTTATGCCGATAAATTCGATAACTTAAATGAAATGGAAGAATACCTTCAAAAATATAGCTTACCCAGATTAACAGAGGAAGAAGTAAGTAGTTTAAATAGTCCCATCTCAGAAAAAGAAATAGACCAAGCTATTAACCAACTTCCTAAGAAAAAGTCCCCAGGACCAGATGGATTTACAGGTGAATTCTACCAAACATTTAAAGAACAACTAACTCCAATGCTATGTAAACTATTTGAAAAAATAGGGATTGAAGGAGTCCTACCAAATTCCTTCTATGACACAGACATGGTACTGATACCTAAACCAGGTAGATCGAAAACTGAGAAAGAAAACTATAGACCAATTTCCTTAATGAATATTGATGCTAAAATCTTAAATAAGATATTAGCAAATAGACTTCAGAAAATCATCCCCAGGATAATACACTATGACCAAGTGGGATTTATACCAGGAATGCAGGGATGGTTTAATATTAGGAAAACTATTAGTATAATTGACCATATTAATAATCAAATTAATAAAAACCATATGATCATCTCAATAGATGCAGAAAAGGCATTTGATAAAATCCAACATCCATTCCTACTAAAAACGCTTGAGAGTATAGGAATAAATGGACTATTCCTTAAAATAATAAGGAGCATATATTTAAAACCTTCAGTAAACATCATATGTAATGGTGATAAACTAGAACCTTTCCCTGTAAGATCAGGAGTGAAACAAGGTTGCCCACTATCACCATTACTATTCAATATAGTACTAGAAACTCTAGCCTTGGCAATAAGAGCCGAGAAAGAGATCCAAGGAATTAGAGTAGGAAATGAAGAAATCAAATTGTCACTTTTCGCAGATGACATGATGGTATACTTAGAGAACCCCAAAGACTCTGCTAAAAAGCTATTAGAAATAATTCAGAATTTTAGCAAAGTCGCAGGATACAAAATAAATCCACATAAATCCTCAGGATTTTTATACATTACCAACACAATCCAACAGCAAGAGATACAAAGAGAAATTCCATTCAAAATAACAGTCGATAGTATCAAATATTTGGGAATATATCTACCAAAGGAGAGTCAGGAATTATATGAGCAAAATTACAAAACACTTGCCACAAAAATAAAGTCAGATTTAAATAATTGGAAAGACATTCAATGTTCTTGGATAGGCCGAGCGAATATAATAAAGATGACAATACTCCCCAAACTAATCTATTTATTTAGTGCTATACCAATCAGACTCCCAAGAAACTATTTTAATGACCTAGAAAAAATAACAACAAAATTCATATGGAAGAATAAAAGGTCGAGAATTGCAAGGGAACTAATGAAAAAAAAGTCAGAGGAAGGTGGTCTAAGTGTACCTGATTTAAAGCTATATTATAAAGCAACAGTCACCAAAACCATTTGGTATTGGCTAAGAAATAGACTAGTTGATCAGTGGCATAGGTTAGGTTCACAGGACAAGATAGTGAATAAAAATAGCAATCTAATCTTTGACAAACCCAAAGATCCCAAATTTTGGGATAAGAATTCATTATTTGACAAAAACTGCTGGGAAAACTGGAAATTAGTATGGCAGAAACTAGGCATGGACCCACATTTAACACCACATACTAAGATTAGATCAAAATGGGTCCAAGATTTAGGCATATTTTTATAGTTTTTAATTTACAAGATATATACATAGGTAATTTTTCAGCATTGACCCTTGCAAAACCTTCTGTTCCAACTTTTCCCCTTCTTCCCTCCACACCCTCCCCCAGATGGCAGGTTGACCAATACACGTTAAATATGTTTAAGTATAAGTTAATACAATATTTGTATACATATTCATACAGTTGTTTTGCTGCATAAGAAGAATCAGACTTTGAAATAAGGTAAAATTGGGGGCAGCTAGGTGGCGCAGTGGATAATGCACCAGCTCTGAATTCAGGAGGACCCAAGTTCAAATCTGGTCTAAGACGCTTAACACTTCCTAGTTGTGTGACCCCTGGGCAAGTCACTTAACCCCAGCCTCAGAAAAAAGAAAAGAAAAGAAAAGAAAGAAGGTAAAATTAACCTGAGAAGGAAATCAAAAATGCAGGAGGACAAAAACAGTGGGATTAGAAATGCTATATGTAGTGGTTCACACTCAATTCCCAGAGTTCTTTGGCTGGGTATTGATGTGGGTTGTGGTCCCTTTAAGACTAGTCCATTGGGATTGATTTATTCCTTTCTGATTCCCAGCCCCTCCTAGCTGATGCATTATCAATTCAAGAAGCTAGGACTATTGATTCACAAATCCTGGTCAAAAGCATCCCTTTGAATTCCAACAGGAGATATCCCGGCTCTCACAACCCCCATCAGATCTGAGGCAACTTGAGCTGTCCCAGTCCCCATTCTAATGATCTGCTCAGGTTTTGCAGCCCTCACCAAGCAAATTGGAGCCCTCACTGAAACCCAGCCAGGATCCAACATAGGACTTCACCCACAGGCCCCTTTAGCTAAATCTCTCATTGTAAAAGAGCCAGACTTGGAGCCCTCTCTTTGCAGAGGGTCGAAACATGCCACTACCACGCCTAGCACCAAAGACTCTCTATCCACTGGAACGTTGGTTCCAGTACCCTCTTACCTCTACCTTCACCTTTGCTAACTAGACTTTAACCTTACTTCAAAACCCCAAAATAAATCTTTTTATCAATCTAGGTTTTCTGGTCTGTATATTCCTTTACAGGGAACTCTTACACCTCCACTAGACCTCATTTAACTCCTTATCCTTGCACCGGAATCCAAAGGGGTTGCAGGGAAGCTCTATTTGACTCCCTATATCCCGAACCTGCCACTAGACCTCAATTAAACCCTAATTTTATTTAGGTACCTCAATTCTAAACCTCATTAGATGTAGCTGGTTCAGTTCATTACTGCTCTTTTGGAACTGATTTGGTTCTTCTCATTATTGAAGATGGCCACATTCATCAGAACTGATCATCATATAGTATTGTTGTTGATGTATACAACGAGCTCCTGGTCCTGCTCATTTCACTCAGCATCAGTTCATGTAAGTTTCTCCAGGCCTTTCTGAAATCATCCTGCTGGTCAGTTCTTAAAGAACAATAATATAAGGAGCTTCTGTTCTATTGGGAAAGACAATACATAAAAGGAACCTGGAAAGGGAGAAGAATGAAGAAAATCACCTTGGGGGCATCAAAAAGAAACAAGTGCCAACTTGTGGTACAGTGTAAAGGTTCTTTGGCCCAGTGAAGGTAGGGGCCTGAAATTCTGTTAGACAATTTAATGACTTGACCTTCAGCAAATCAATTTTAATCAACACACACTTAAATGTCTATTATGTATCAGATGAGGGTGATTCAAAGACAAAAATGAAACCGTTTCTGCTCTCAAGGTGTTTATAGTCTCTAGCCTTATTAGGAAAAGGCATTGTAAGGGCCAGGACATTTAAAAAGTAGCTTTTGAGTTGTGCTTTAAAGAAAAATAGAGAGCTTAAAGACTAGTAAACATCTCAGGAATAGGGGTAAGGGGCTGCCTGCCATCTGGGGAGAGGAACCAGAGCAGCAGATATGTTTGACTGGGCTGTAGTGTACATAAAAAGGAATACTGTTTAATAAGGCTGGAAAGGTAAATGGGGGCAGGTTGTGAAGGACTTAAATGGCAAACAGAGAAGTTTGTAAGAGGCATGGTCAGTTCAGAGCTTTAGGAAAATAACTTTAGGTGAATGATGACTTTGGTGATTTTGGTGTGTGTGGGGGGGAGGGGATTTGGATTGGAATGAGAAGAAACTTAGAGACCAGTTAAGAATCAGTTAGATCCAGATGAAGAATGATGGTAACTATGTGAGTGGAATGGCAGCTCCTGGGATGGTAGCTATGTGAGTGGAAAGAAGGAGACGACTGCAAGACATGTTATGGAAATAGAAGCAGTGAGATGTGGTAGTTGATTGGATATGTGGGGTAAAGAAGGAGGAGGTATTTTGAATCTGGGTGATGGAAGACATGGTTGTACTCTCAGCAGAAGCAAGGGAGTTCAAAAGAGGAATAGATTTGGGAAAAAAATATAATAAGCTCTGTTCTTGCCAAGTGGAATTTGAGATGCCTTTGAAGAGAGTCACCTCGTTTTGGTATGAAGGTGCTGGACTAAGCAATTTGTGAATTTCTTCTAGCTCTGACATTCAGTGATTCTGTTCCCCAACTTTTTCAGTGTCAAGTCTATTTGACTCCTGCCATCAAGTGGTGAGAATCAAGCATGACAACTGCTACTCTTTGACAATGGATATTGGAAAAGAATTTAAAAAAACAGCAACTCAATACTATTTAACACTATATTATGAATAATCAGGGAATAGAGAGTTTGATACATATTTTCTGCATTTTAGAAGAATGAGACTTTTTTTTACCAGCTCTATTTTTCATACATTACTTGATTTTTATAAACTAAGAAGTTGCTCTCCTTACTTCTTCAAATGCTGTCCAGACCTGAAAAACAGGTAGCATGAACAATGTATTAGATGATATTCACTACCAGAGATTCTTCACACAAAAATGATTGCTTCACTTGTTCTGCATAAAGCTGGTAAACACTTATCCTACTTATTTTTCCATTTGAGGGGATAGCTTGCTCATTCATTTTTTATTGACGTGAAGTAGTCACTGGCTGTAAGCAGTATTTATGGAAATACATAATTCAGCATTGTACATACAACTCCCAAGGGAAATCTTACATTCACTTTTTGAATACTTCTGTTTTGTCTGGGGTTTTTCCAGGTGGTTTTATCAGTCTCAAATAACAATACCTGAACACTAGATATTCTTCTAAGGGTTCATATGGCTTCTCTGGGGTATGTGTTTTAAGTGAACATTGGCCACAAACTAATAGGTAGTCATAGAACCTGTGATATTCTGGGAGCTATGACAAACTGTCCTGAAGCTAAGTAAAAACTAAATTGGCTTCTTGTTACTCAGGTACAACTTTATAGTGCTATTTGAGATCCCTAAACTTCTTTCCCTTTTGCTACATTTAATAAATATGCTTGATATTCTAACTCTGAGGGCCAAAAGTTGGGGTTATTTTTGCAGAATCACAGGATTTATTGCTTCAAAGGAGAGTACTATGTCCCCATTTTACAGAGGGGAAAGACAAGTAATTTTTTTGTTTGTTTGTTTTTTGTCTGTAGTTACTATATATATATATTATATTATATATATATATTATAATATATATGTATATATATTATAATATATATATATTATATTAAAAGTAATATATATATTACTTTTACTTTTTTTTCTTTTTATAATAATAAAGTTTTAATAAAAGTCTTTTATTTTCAAAATATATGCATAGATAATTTTCAACATTCACCCTTGGCAAAACCTTGTGTTCCAAATTTTTCTTCCTCCTTACTCCCCCCTCCCTTAGATATCAAGTAATCCAATATTTGTTAAACATGTGCAATTCTTCTATACATATTTCCACAATTATTATGCTGCATAAGAAAAATCAGATCAAAAAGGAAAACAATGAGAAAGGAAATAAAATGTAAGCAAACAGCAAAAATACTATGTTGTGATCCATATTCAGTTCTCATAGTCCTTTCTCTGGATATAGATGGCTCTCTCTATCACAGGTCTTTTGGAACTGCCCTGAATCACCTTGCTGTTAAAAAGTACCATGCCCATCAGAATTGATCATTGTATAATCTTGCTGTTGTGTACAATGTTCTCCTGGCTCTACTCATTTTACTTAGCATCAGTTCATGTAAGTCCTTCTAAAATCATCCTCCTGCTCATTTCTTACAGAACAATAGTTACTCCATAATATTTATATACCATACTTATTCAGTCATTCTCCAGTTGAGGGGCATCCACTCAATTTCCAGTGCCTTGTCACTACAAAAAGGAGTGCTACATTTTTGGACACATGGGTCCTTTTCCCGTTTTTTGTTTTTTTTTTTTTTTTTTTTTTTTTCTGAGGCAATTGGAGTTAAGTGTCTGAGGTCACATTTGAATTCAGGTCCTCCTGACTTCAGGGCTGGTGCTCTGTTCATTGTGCCACATAGCTGCCCCCCTTTTCTCTTTTTTGAAGATCTCTTTGGGGTACAGGCCCAGTAGGGACACTGCTGGATCAGAGGAGATGCACAGTTTAAATTGCCCTTTGGGCATAGCTCCAAATTGCTCTCCAGAATGGTTGGATCAGTTCACAACTCCACCAACAATGTAGTAGTGTCCCAATTTTCCCACATCCCCATCCAACATTCATCATTATTTTTTTCTGTCATTTTAGCCAATCTGAGAGGTGTATATATTCAGAGTACACAAGTAACTTTCTTTATTTTATTTATTTTTATTTTTTTATTTTTTTTCTGAGGCTGGAGTTAAGTGACTTGCCCACACAGCTAGGAAGTGTTAAGTGTCTGAGATCAGATTTGAACTCCCGTCCTCCTGAATTCAGGGCTGGTGCTCTATCCACTGCGCCACCTAGCTGCCCCCTAGAAGTAACTTTCAACCATTAATGAAATAAGGTTAGAAATTGCTTTGCTTGTCTATTTTACTATGTTGCATTGCCAAGTAATTAATTCTCTGGCCTCACAATTTAATCTTTGAATTAAAGATCATGGGAAAGATAGGCAGAAGGAATCTCCAAATTTGTCATGGAATAAAGTAAATATTTATATCTACAAAGATGTTTTCAGAATTCTCTGTGTGAGGACACCAAGTTTCTCAGAGCTTAAGAGTATCACATAATTTCTGTGCAAGTTATAGGCTTTAGGATTGGGGGGGAAAGGTTAGTTTTGGTTTCTTAAGCCAACTTTTCCTATTTCCAACATGCATACAACAGATGTCCAAACAATCAGGTGGCAATTCTTTATTTCAAAATACTGAAGGAAACAAATGACCGCTATACTAATCAACCAAGTGGCAACCAAGCCACTACACTGTCCACATGCATACAGGAGAGCCGGCTCATACTTGGGGCCAACTTGTGGCCCAAGGTGAGTGTGAACACTAATCCAAGACTTGTTGCCACTTTTCCCATTCTTCACTTGGGCCCTGTTAAGAGTTATCAGCAATCTGTACAATTTAATAGCTTTTCATTCAATTCTGGACCTGAATATTTTATTCTGTTAAACATTCAATTTGCATAAAAATATATAAATAATTTGAAAGACTTTTAAATGGCCAAAAAATAATGCTATTTATTCTTTTAAAATACAGGCACACCTGCCTGGAGAAGGTCGAGTAATAAATAGCATTCAGAGCCTTAAAGGCACAAAAAGGCAAGCAGAGAATGAATACTCCGGTATATGGATATACCGGTATATGGAACCCAGAGCCAGTGGACCTCGATATTATAATCTGTCTGTTTCTTGCAGCAGCATCTTTAGCACATTATTACTGATCTTTGAACCTTAGATTTTGTGACAATTAGCACTAAACAACTTTTTGAGACTAATTTCATTGGTATAGGGCAGGGCTTCTTAAACTTTTTCCACTTATGACTCTTTTCTCCTGAGAAATTTTTATGTGGCTTAGGGTATATAAGTATATGAAATTGGCATAGAAATCAAACATTTACTGATAATAAATATTAAGAAATCTGAAAAAAAATTTTGGTATACATATAATTTAATTATTTACTAAAGATGAAAGCAAATATGCATACTAATGAAATGTATGTACTTTTTTTTTATATAAAGAATTATATCTTGGCAAAATACTTTATACCTTTTACTGTTGCCAAATTTTTCAAGACACCCACAATTCAGTTCTGTGACCCCACATGGAGTTGGTCCCATATGGAGTTATAATTCACAGTTTAGGAAGCTTTGGTCTAAAATGATCTGGATAAAGAAATTTTCTCTGCCAATGCACATCTCTGTGATTTAGAGATATAGAGGGCTGCCAGGGAAACTTAATTGATGAAATGACTTGCCCAGGGTCACACAGTCAGGACTGGCTCTATACTCTGAAAGCCTGCTGCTCTCTAGCCACTGTTAGTGTTTCTCAACCCTAACAGTACCAAGGTAGATTTTGTGAAATTGAATAAGATGAGGTCTTAACACATTTTCTGTGCTAGGTGCTAGGTTAAATTAAAATAGTATTTGTTGCGTTCTGGCATGTATCCCAGCAGACTTCTGTTGGTCATTTCACACTTTACAGAGGATAAGAGATCTCCTTCCTTAGAGATTCATAATTTCTTTCTTGAAAATCAACTTGCCAAAATTGTCACCTAAATTCCAAAGTAAGCTGAAAACTCTTTTCTCTTGCAAATCTTATTTGAACATAATTTAATATACAGCACAAACTAATAAACTAAAGGCTATATATAATAGCAATAGCACCATAAAAAGTAACCTAATATATAAGATAAATGAACAGCACTTTAACCAGAGGGAAAATAAAATAAAATAGAAATATGACATGAGTTATTCTATGTGCATAAATAACTTTAAAGAGAAGTAATGAAGATGAGTTCTACAACTTTGAATGTTTAACTGAAATAATTTAAGGTGTAATCATTTAAATTGGAACATTGCATGCCTAGGACTGGTTATTTTTTTCATCAACTAGTATTTAGCACTGGTAATAGTCTTGCTATTGCATGGTTGCTAAATAACTGTTAATTTAAAATTCTTTCTTAAGGATCATGCTTTAAAACCAAATTGCTCTGATTTTCATTGATTGGCCCCAAATAGGTCTCAGACTAAGCCCTACTTGATCATTGTTTGGGCCCAGATTGGCTCAGAGTGAATGTAAATAGAAATTGTTTCTGTTTTGGCCAGAAACCCTGAGGATCTTCATCTTCCAGATTGAAATATATATGTGTATGCATATATATAAAATATATTTATGGAGGGAGAGACAGAGGACAGAGAGACAAGACAGAGAGACAGACATAGACAGAAAGATTGAGTGGGTAAAAGAGTTCATTCTCTGCCTCATTTCTTACTAGCCTTAATTACCGGGTATGAGATAAACTGAGAAAAGACTCTCTCATAAAGATGTGGCTTTGAGGTATGCCCTGATTATGACTTGAAACTTTGCAATAACAAGTTAAACTATAGCTAAAAAGCTCCAGGTGTTTGATTGTCTTGAATGAACATTTCCCTCCAGTTTCCCACCACTTCTTAATTTGCATTTACATATTTCTTTTAAAGGCAATTTATTCTTTTGTTTCTGGGATAGATTTCCTTGTTTAGAATATAAACCTGGATTTTCCCAGATAATGGGAGAAAAGGTCAAAGGGAGGTGGGGGCTCTCTGGTCAATATAATCTTGTGTTTTGCATTTTGTGCTTTACCCTTCTTTATTGACAAACACCTTGCCAGATGGGAGTTGCCTTTTTGTTGTGTGATCATAATAAATCACTTCTTGCTTATCTTACACTGAGAGTCTCTGGTTTTTATGGTTAATGCTGTCCTACACAACTGGTTGGGCACTGCCTCTGTCAAAGTGAGGCCTGTTAAATACCTCAGTTTAATAAGGCCTAGCTCTCCCAATGCATCCAGGGTCATCTCCAGTCATCCTGATCTTTATCTGGCCACTGGAGGGGAAAGTGAGGCAGGTGACCTTGTCTAGTTCTCCCTCATTGGTCCTCTTAGGGAACAATTTAGTTAATCATGAAGATCAGAGGTTCTCAAACTACGGCCTGCGGGCCACATGCTCCTGCTGAGGACGTTTATGTGGCCCTCTGGGTTATGGCAAATGGGCTGAGGGGCGGAGACAGAGTGTGAGCTTTGTTTTTACTATAGTCCGGCCCTCCAACAGTCTGAGGGACAGTGAACTGGCCCCCTGTTTAAAAAATTTGAGGACTACTGATCAAGATTATAGGAAATGAAGTTTTATAGGGTACCCAAGATCCTGAAAATAGGCATATGCTTGGATTTTCTTTTCAACCTTAGTCCCCAGAAATTTACCACCTTTGAAAAGTTCAAGGTGGCCTTTAAAAGTATCAGTTTTCAAATTTCATCAGAAAGATAATAAACTTTATCCTAGGGAGGAGGAAGAGAAGGGAAATAGGGAGAAAAAACTTGGAATTCAAAATTTTACAAAAATGAATATTGAAAAATTAGAAAATTAGAAAAAATAATTAGAATTAGAAATTAGAAAAAATAAAATACTAGTGAGTTGAGGGTGGGCAAAGAAACATAGATTCTTGCAAATAGGGATTGTTTCATTCTTTTCACCTGTAGCCCTAGTCTGGCACATAGTAGGCAATTAATAAATATTTACTGATTGATGATAATAAACTTTCCATTGACTACCAAAAAAAAATAAATAAAAATAAGCAACTCGATCAGTCATACAGACTATTTATTCCAAGGAAGATAAAGTTAGAATTGAGACCTGAGGCTCTGCCTTTGATGTAAACTTGCAAAGTTGTCTTTGGTATATCATAGAAAAACTATGGCACCTCCAATTATTGGTTGACTGGTTGATTCAGTTGTTGGTCCTGAGTTACTCTATGAACTTTTAAGACTGCTTTCTCAGTTGACCCTGGTTAATATTCCTAACCAGTAAAGTTGCTTAGATTTGCCTAGGAAAGGATTTCTTCTCTTAGCTTTTTTGTCATGCTAAAAATAAAGCATCTTGGCTGATAATGAGATAAAGATAGGAAAATAGAGGGGTGAGGGTGGAGCATCCTTTGACTAAAATGACTGAATACTTCTGAGGGAATCAAAGTGAGAGACAGTTCAGAATTGGAATGAAATGAGGGCTTCAGTCAAGTTCCCTGGCCCCTTCTTTCAGGAATCTTCCTGGCTGTTGGGAACAAGTCACAAATTCTTTGGGCCTCAGTTGTTCTGCAGAGATCTCTGATTTCAGAAACTCCTGGTGTAGAAATTCCTTATACAAATGAACATTAACATTAACATTTTAAAAGTCATTCTGCAGGCACTATGAGGTTAAGTAGATTAGCCATGATCACACAGCTTTTGTTTGTCAAATGTAAAGTGAATCTAGGCTGACTGATTCCAAGGCCAGTCCTTTATTTGTTATATCATAGTGCCTCAGAGGTCTCAGTTTATTCATTTTTAAAATGAGAAATTTGAAATAGATGATTTCTAAACTTTATTCCAGTTTTAGCATTCTATGATTTGAATGAACACGTGTTGATGAACTTCTTATGAGCCTAAAAATCCTAATTCTCTAAATATTTTGTGTGCCTGCCCATTTTAATGAAATCTTCTAACATTCCACCTTGATTCTGTATGTTTGTGTAAGTCAGTGTCTAATTTTCAAATGGTAATACTTTGCATGTGAATTCTGCCCAGTTTTCCTCTATTGCAAGCCAAAAAAAAAAAAAAAAAAAAAAAAAAAAGGCAAAAATATAAGGGAAAAAATTAAAAACTTGCCAATAATTTACTTTGTTTCCAACTACTCTGCAAATATAGCCAGGTGTAATAACAGTCCAATCATTGAACTTGTGCTTGATTCTGTTTTCTACAGTGAAATTATAAATAATCATCAAAAACTTCTCTATTATAAGGAGTGTTGATTACTAATAATGCTTTGACAAGTGTCTTTGAACTCTATCTAGAGTTTTTTTTAATGATGATTTCTTAATGATTTGACAAATTGTTTAATAGATTGCATAATTCAAATTGTGCTAATTATAATGGTGAAAGATTTCTAACTGTTAAAGGTACTCTGCCCCTTTCTTTTTAATAATCTCTTTCTCACTGGACTCTGTTATTTATGTTTACCTAAAAGAACTCATGTAAGCAAGACATTCACAAGGTAATCAGGAGTGATACAAGGATACCCTCAAGGTCTCTCTGAAGAACTTTGGAATTGATTGTATGATATGGGAGCCTGAGCATGGTGTGCCCTCATCAGAGGTGGTGTGCTCTATGAGCAAAGCACAGAATTGCAGTAGCTCAAAAGAAGCATGAAATGCATAGATTTAGAGACATCCCCACGTCAAATGTCTATATGAACGATTTATCCCAGACCTGTGACAGACAGATCCTCTGAGCTCGTACTGGTTTGATCAGCCACAACTGGACACACTAACTCAACTCTAACATAGTGATGTCATTTTGGTCCTCTTCAAGAACTAAGACCAACCACCAACCATGTCAGTACACCTTCTGTATTTTCCTTTTACCTATGTGATCATTCTATTTCTATCTCTTTCACTGACTTCTCTTCCTCCTCCCCTTAAAAATGAACATTCCCCAAGGGGTCTGTCCTAAATCTTCCTCTCTCTCAGTACTTTTCATTATTGTGTCTTTGATTATCACCTCCATGTATATGACTCCCAGACCTATATTTCCATCTCTGAGCTTTCCTGAGCTTCTGCATTTCCAGACACCTTAAAACAGAACTCATGATCTATTCCCATTTCCCATTCTCAATCTGTTCTTCATTCTAAAGTTCTTATTTCTGTTGATGGCAATATCAATCTCCCAGTGACAATCTCAGAGATAAGATTCCCCCCCCCTCTCAAACTACGCATTGTTATGTGTGGCCTTTGCTGGCCAGTGACTTTTGTGACTGCTACTCCTAACACAGGATTCAGGGTGCCCCTGATAAAAAATTAGCTTAGTAATGAACTGAGTTCTGTTGGGGATTGGAATCATGTATCACTTATTGTATACTGAAGCTACCATTTTTTTTTAGAGATTTCTTTTCTCAAAAGAAATACTTCCATTAAATATACTGTACACTTAATAGTTGTGTGACTTTGGGCAAGTCACTTAACCTTCTTTTGTCTCAGTTTCCTCATCTGTAAAATGAGCTGGAGAAAGAAAGAACAAATCACTCTTAGTATCTTTGCCAAAAAACTATAAATTGAAGTCATGAAGAGTCAGACATGACTGAAATGACTCATTAGTTGTTGTAATCACTTTTAAGCCTTCAACTTGTCTCTTAAAAGTCCCAACAGTTTTTGTTTTGTTTTGTTTTTTGGAAAATTCTTAATGTCTTCCTATCCCTTACCTTCCAAAGTCTTGGCAGCATCTTCAAGGTACTATCAGAATAGTTGTGAAAACATGCTCTGGGAGCCTCCTAATTAAAAGCCAAGCTACCCAAGAGATCAATCATGAGCTCAGACAGTCCACATGTCCTGATCAATCAATGGCCCCTAAATCTTCAAGGCCAGATCTAGAGCAAAATTTTACTGATGAACTGTCTAAGAAGTAAGGTTTTTTTTTTTTTTTAATATAAGCAAACCCAACTCAACCTCAGATGATCTACTTGCCTTCCACATACATGGGACCTCACTGCTGATTTGGGAATATGAAGATTTATCATAGATCCAGAAGGAACACTGGAGAGAGTTACATTTTAGTACCCTTCTTTATCATCTTGAGATCTTGCTGGCTGTGAACATAGCCAGTGTAATATCGTGTCAAGCATTGAAATTGTATATTGAAAAAGGAATGTCAGTACTAGTGATGTGTTGGCAAGTGTCTTTCATTAAATTCCATTTCCGCTTCCACTTAATTTGTGTGTGTGTGTGTTTTGGGCTTTGCTTTCACTTTTCATTTGTATCTTGACATTTCCTATTCTGGGTCTTCTGCCTAACCTGTGGGGCTACTCATGGGTATGACTCCAATGATGATACACACAGACCCTTTGACCAACTGCATTTCCAGGTGGGGCAGATTCATCCTCAGGCAGACTGGGATTCCCCTTGCTATTTAAAACTCTCCATATGACAGCTCTGATCTATTTTTCTAGACTTAATGCAAGTTACTCCCCTTCAGACATTTGTTATCTCATCTGAATTAATCCTAGCTGTTCCCTGATCTTTTCTGCCTTTCCCCATCTCTGATATCTTTCTGTGTATTGCTCCCTCTTCTCCAAACCCTGGCTACTTTCTTACTACATCACAATAGCCTTGCTGTCCTCATAGGTAACTCATCTTCTTCTTCCCCCTTCTATTTTCAACTTTTTCTGGATCTACAATCCAATCATTTTCTAGAAGGGATGTGTCAGTCTATTCCCCTATAGGCCTGCACATCATCTGAAGTAATTTTTACAGACAAATTACCCACACTGTCACCACTCCCCAAAATATAGTACAAAGAGGGGCAGTGGCTACTGATACATGGATACTAAATCTTGTAAGATAACAAGATTAGCCAATGATGAGTTTATATATGACTTGGTAAAAAATCAAAAGTCCAAAATGAATGCAGTTGAGTAGGAAACAAAGAGATATCTATGGATATGCCCTTTTCAGGTTATAATTTTTTCAGGTTTTGATTTTTAGGTTGTAAAGGGCAAGTAAGAGAGAGAGAGAGAGAGAGAGAGAGAGAAGAGAGAGAGAGAGAGAGAGAGAGAGAGAGAGAGAGAGAGAGAGAAAGAGAGAGAGAGAGAGAGAGAAAGAGAGAGAGAGAGAGAGAGAGAGAGAGAGAGAGAGAGAGAGAGAGAAAGAGAGAGAGAGAGAGAGAGAGAGAGAGAGAGAGAGAGAGAGAGAGAGAGAGAGAGAGAGGCTTGATAAGGTATAGATAGTTTATTTTTCCCCCATCCATTTATTTTCATGGGCCAAAAAGAAAATCTTGGAAATTAAAAACATGGGGAACCCTGAACCCCCAGGCTACATGATTATTTGGGGGAAACTGAATTTTGGCCAGTTATAATCTAACTTGCAACGATGATGATTTAGGAAATATACTAGATAAGTACCATGAATTAAACTGATGTTTCTTTTTGGGGAACCCAACTTTGTTACCAGGAGTGTTGTAGATCTAGCTTTGAGGGGAACAACCTTCCCAGCACAGATTCCATGAAAGCATAAGGATATCATGAAAAGTATGGAAGGCCTCAGAGCCCTGAAGTATGAGAAGCCACAGCTGTTTCCTACTGGTGTCCCTCACAACTGTTATACTCTTTGTGTGTGCTTACTTTTCCTGCTGGTGCTACATATATTTGTGGGAGAACACAATTTGTATTTGTTTATGACTACAATGTATTGTAGTTCCTATTCTTATGATTTCAATAAATACCTTTGGTTTGAAGCTAAAGGGAACCATACTCCTTGAACCTCCAGATAGCAGTCACATGCTGATGATCTAAACTGTGAATATGAGTGCCACATTGGGGAACTTCCTCAGAGAGAATTTTACTCTGACATTGGATTAAGGGACTAAGAAGCTTTACCTTGAAGTTTTTGCTGCTTCTCTTCGAAATACAGAATCTTGTTGAAAATCTAAGGAAGATACTTATGAACTTCTCACTGGCACATAAAAGTAAAAATATCTTGTTGGATATACATTATTTCTTGACCAGGATGAAAATTTGATTGTTCCATAGGGCAGATTCCTTTGGTGATCTTATGGTATGGGACAAAGTCGGAAAAATGGGAGTAAGAAGACCTGGAAACTAAAATTTGTCTGGCTTTGTTGGGCAACCTTGGTGAAATCACAGGCTCTCTGGGTGACCTTGATCACATTATTTAATCTCTCTGGATCTTTGTAAATGATCAGGTAGAAATAGATCATCTCATGTACTTTTTAATTTTTATTTTGAAGCTCAAATATTGTATGATGGCTAGAGATAGCATCTTATTAGTTTTCTGATTTTTTTTTTTTGGACATCAAGTTGAGACACTCTTACAGAGAAAGGAGCAAGGTTGGACCCAGGAATATTATGAAGTAGTTGAAGCTTGACTTCCATCATTGTCCTTCCTTTCCTTTGTCCTATGTCACATCTTTATGGATTCCCTTCTCAGACACCCAGTGCTTTCATGCTGGCCAGCACCATCACCCCTACTGTGGCATCCTGCATGGACCTACTTTCCTTAGACAATCCTACACATCTGGACCTTTCTTTCTTATCCCAACCTGAGCTCTTTGATTATCCACAAACCCTAGGTATTCCTTGGCAATGGTCCTCTCTTAAAATAGGCCTTATCTCTGGTGGAATAGATATTACCCTTTATGATTATGAAAGTAAGGAAAGAGGGAAATGTAGGAACCAAAACTGTTCCCACTTCAATACATGAGGAAAGAAGATTATGTTCCTTACCAACAAATCCTGTTAAGCAAAAATAACAATTATGTTACGCATTTGGAGCCATGTGCCATCAGGTGGCACTGTTTGACAGCCATTGGCCTCCTTGAGGCCCAGCGTCATTCCCAGATCAATCATAAAAGCCTTTTTGAAGCCCAAAAATTCCTTGCCAAGGATCTGTTTCTTTATGCAGCATTATCACTTAAAGTAAATGACTTTCCAGTCTTGTAGTAGTTCTGAATTTTTTAAAGAGGAGAAAAAAAATCGCATTGTCACTTTTTACTTAAATAAAATGAAATTGGTTCCATAAGGCTCTAAGGTTTCAACATTTAAAAAGCTAGAAGTTGGAAATATTTCCCCCCCCCCCCCAGGGTCTGATGTGAATATGAGAGAGAACATTTACAAATTTCCCATTCTGTTAAGGACAACATCAATGTGAGGTCAGAAAACAAAGAAAAGGATAAAACCAAAAGGATGTACTTCTCAGTGGCTTTTCTCAATTTCCTAAAATACCAAAGATAATTGAAAATGTTTTCAGGAAAGTTTATATAAAAAGTGTTGCACATTTTCTCTCTTATAATTGACTAAAATATATACCCCTATGCCAAGCTACCTATCGATTGCACATTTGAGAGAGAGGATGAAAACATAGACTTCAGAGACGTCTTTCTATCTGTACTTGACTTAAAATTTCCTTTTCCTTTCCTTTCCTTTCAACATCCACAAATAATTAACCAGCCTTCTCTTAAAGACCTTGAAGAGGCAGTGCCATGTACTCAAAAAATTGTGCCATTGAGAATCAGAGAATCTGGATTCAAATTTCACCGCTGATATCTCTGTAATCATGGGCAAATTACTTAATTTCTTATGGACCTCAATTTTCTCATCTGTTAAATGAGAGCTTTAAATTAGATCAGATGACCACAAACTTTTTTTTTTTTTTTTTACTTTTTTATAACTGTATTTCAATATAATTGCTTTCTTTTAAAATTCGATTTTATATGTTTAAAAACATTATTCTGAGAAAGTGTACATAAGCTTCACCAGACTACCACAGGGGGTTTACGATGCAAAAAAAAAAAAAAAAAAAAAGCTCAAGAACCATTGGACATAATAATCTCTTAAGGTCTTTTCTAGCTGGGTGTCTCTGATCTATTTTCTTTCACCCCAATCTATGTCCTTGCCACTGCTAAAGGATCTAAGTGTAAAGGAAAAATTATGAGATCTAATACAGGAGTTTTAATGAAAAGGATCTTGCCTTCTAAGAGGAGCTCACTCAATTTTTGCTCCATTCAAATTGTTAAGAGGTTTTTCTTTACAATGAGCAAACCTGTCTACAATTGTATATGACTCCTACCCATTTTTCCCAGTTCTATCATCCAAGGACAGGAAGAATATGTCAAATCCCTCTTTCAGTACAGTTTTCAGGCTCCAAGTCTTCTCTTCTTTGGATGAGCATCCTCAGTGCCTTCAAATAGTCATCATATGGCCTATCAATGCCCTCCATCATCCTGGTTATTTTTCATTACATTTTATCAATGCCCCTTCTAAATGTGGACCAGAAGAGATCAGCTGTTGGTAAGATATCTGTATATTCCTTATAAAATGTTTTATAAGCATCAAAGTCTTATATAAATGTTTTTTATTTTAGTTTTGGATGCTACCAATAGTGAACAAATTATTCTTAGGAACAAAATAACTTAGAAAATTTATATTCAAGTCAATTAATCAAAGGGGGAAAATCAACTTTGTTCCCTGAAATAGTCACATTTAGTAAAGTATTAGTACATTTTGGGTTGAAATTATATAGAACAAGCCCAAGACCAAATATCAATTTGAAGAAAATTACCTTGTCAGTAATTCAGGGAACCATCTGAATTTGTTAAGTATAATTGGAATTCTAAAGGCTCCTGGTCATATCTTACAAATATCCAAATGGGACTGGTTTGCGTATGAGAAAAGTTTCTTATGTGTGACTAGATCAGGGACTTATAACCCTTTATTATTTTGACATGAATCCCTTTGACTGTCTGGGGAAGCTTATGGACTCCTCAAAATAATATTTCTAAATATATATAAAATAAGACACAGGATTACAATGAAATCAGTTATATTGAAATATAGTTATCAAAAAATTTTTTTGGTTTATACACCTTGGGTGAAGAACCCTTGTTGTAGAATTATTTCAGTCACCTTCCCATCCAACCACATGTCAAAGAAGCTATATTTATCAATCTTTTGCTTTCTGTCTTCTGGACTAGCCACAGCTTATTCTTCTCTTTTCTCTTCTTTTGCAAAGTACAGGTTAACACAATATCTTCTTCCCTTCTATTTTAATGGGGCTGCAGAACAAATTCAAGGGAAGGATTGAGGTGAGAAAGGAGACAAGAGAAGGAACAGAAAGACTGGCAGTGTGGACACAAACATTGTTTTTCACATACATACCTTACCTGTCTTTTCTTAGTTCTATCTTCATCAATCCTATTGCAAGAGGACAAAGTACCTTGCTCGTAGTAGGTGATGAAAACATATTTATTGATTGGATGAACTCCTATTTGTCTATTTTAAAGCATCAGCTACAAACTTAAGTGTTTACACATGCATCTCTCAATCTGTTGTGAGAGATACTGAAAACATCAATTTGGTTCTTCCTAGGTAGTCTTACATTCCAACTTTGGGAGGGGGCTCAATTTGCACGTACCTTTTTTTTTTTTATTAACTAAATTGCATCAAGAAAGAAATAATACACATCAGACATTTCTGAACTGGATTATCTAAAAATCAATACAGTCACATCTAGCAGTATGTTATCTTCTGTCATCCAGTGCAGGTTACCTCTGCTGTGAAAACATTAAATAAAAATTTTTTAGAACTGTATCCTAAACATTTCATCCACATTTTGCAGACAAGGAAATGGAAACAGAGAGTGAATAATTTGTCTCTGACCCCCAAAAGGCAGGTTTTCTTGAATGTTAAAAAAAAAACTTTGATAAAATGAGTTTTGATACAATGTAAAACACCACCTATGATAGTAAAATTAGTACAGAAAACCCTTGTAACATGGGAGGATTATGGTTACCCATAAATATTTATTGAGTACCAACAGCTTGTTAAGCATTATACAGAGGACATCTGCTACCTAGGCAGAAATAGCAGCTTTGTTACTACTATAAGTACACTTGTGCAATATTTTTAAAAAAGAAGAAAATGTTTTGTAGAGTGTAGCAAAGAGTATATTTTACTTTGGATTCTTCACCTCCAAAAACTGTTGGAATCAAGACTCATAATAACCAGCTTTCCCCCCCCCCAACCCCCAAATTCTAATTATAAAACCACTTTGCCTTGTCTTCTGGCTATAAGAGAAGTATTTTAATTACTTGTTCCATAACAATACCACTTGATAATATCCACCACTCTCTGCTCCCTGAGATAGTGTGTGTAGTGCACAAGAAATGAGTCAGATCAGCGAGATTCAGCTTGGGCAAGAGCCCCTGTGGCAGTTTGAGAGCTCCTCCAGCTTAGCTGGCATCTTTCCCATTAGTTATGGAATTTCCTGTAATAAGTACATTCTTCCCCTCCTGTTGTTTTTTGTTGTTGTTTATACAGTACTCTGGATACATATGGCACATGGAAGCAATTAAGGTAAAGATATAAAGTAGTCTCTGTCCCACAGGGTTCTCAATCTGCCATTCTTAGGAAAGCCCCATTGAAATATAGGAAAATCTCAATAACAGGAACTTCACTGGATAGCACATACAGCCATGTGAGCTGTGACAGAGGAGACAGAGAGCTTGTCACCAGTTAGGGAGACCTGATATCTAGACTTACGTCTAACATATCAGTGTCTGGGAAGACCCCCTGGAGGGAGTGTGGCGAGGAATTGCTTACCATCTCTAAACTTCAGTTCCTCAATTATAAATAAGGAAGGAAGATTAGATGCCTTTATGATCCCTTCCAACTGTAAATCCAAGATCTCAAGAATGTATATTTTATATTTAAATGCATATCTTTAATGCTAGTTGTTGGGACACTGAGAATACTCCCACACAGATATGACCTGTAATGATTAGTAGTAAAAAAAAAACCAAAAACAAAAACAAAAAAACTCCCATAGGTTAGCTTTATACAAACATAGTAAAGGATGAAAATTGACCATATTTTCTCCCCTGAAATTGACTATTACCACCTTCTCCTTATTTCAGGTGTGTCTCAACTGCTGGCAAAAGTGAAAAGTGGAAGGTGTTGGGAGAGTAAAGTGAAGATCTGGAATATCAACTCTGTTTGTCATGGGCAATTTATTCTTATACCACTAGAGAACTTCAGAACAAGGGCTTGATCTCTTCTAGCTATAATGTTGTATGAGTATATGATTTGACACGTCTTATACCACTTTGCAGACTAGTAAGTTATACTATGCAATAGGACTATAAAGACCTATAATATTTCTGGGTATTGCTTGATTTGGGGAGCCTTAGCCCTAGATGAAAAGATCTGCAGCCAATTATTTATATTTCCTGCATGCCATAATTATCCTAGGTGTTTCTTATACCCATTTCCCCCACCTTGGCCATTAGTACAGAATTCCAGCATACACTTCTTATTTGTGAGTGTTATCTAGCCATGAGAAGCCAAATTTTGCAGTATTTTTGCCACTTTGGAATTCGGTATTACTCCTCTATAAGTCATTCATTAAAACAGAGGGTCTCCATTCTTTTTTAGGAAAGCTCAGAAAGAATAAAATTTAGTTAATGAGAACTTTTTGGGAAAGTGAAATAAAGAGTTTATGATATGCAAATTTTGTAGTAAATGACCTCCATTTATTGCCAGTTGACTCGATAGGACAGTGAATACAGCTAATTAATATATGGAAGTTTAAATTAGGCAAATTTGTGCAAATGGTATTTTATAGCACAAAGAAGGCAAATTACATTTAACCTAAAGGAGGCAGCAATTTATTCCCTCTTGACATAGAAAGAATATTTGTTACTCCCATTAAAAAAAATCATAAAATGCTAGTAAGTTACAGTAGCAGAGAGCAAATATATGGAAAGTCTCACCTAACTGGTATTTGAGCAATGCCCATAAACTCTTACTGATGATACATAATGGAAGAAGGAGAGCAGTGGATGAAAATTTGATAACGATTTGGACTAGCTCTGAATTATAACAAATTCTCTTTAATATTCAGAGTTGTCAAGTAATTTGCTCTGGAGTCCCAAATAATAAATATAAATGTGAAGTAAATGGAATCAGGTTGACCAGAGGCCCAAGGGACAGTGCTATGCATAGTCATACCAGAGACTCCATTTCTGTTTTGGGTCCTCAGTTTAGCTTCCAGGGAAAAACAGTGGTATGCTCTTGAGACAAAGAGTTGCGTATTAATGCAACCTGACTTGGCAGCCACAGAGTTTTGCTCAGACTTGCTTTGTGGCTTAGGATAGTAGGAGAAAATGCAGGATACTAAGTGTAGTTCTTTTGTAAGCTGGGACCATGTCTTCTCTAGGTTTTTTTCAAATATATCCTATGATTTTTTTTTTTGTAAGTTAGGCTCAATAATATGAATTTATGACCTGAAGCTACCCAGAAGGATATTTTTCAGTAAATTCTGAAAATTGTTTGAGAAACTAACCAATCATTAAGTTTATTGGAAATCAGGAGGCCAATTTCGGCTACATTTTTATCCCCATCAAGCTAGATTAAGTCATTTTAATAGTAAAGGAGACACAGACTATTGTGTTTCATCTCCTTTGAATGTGATCATACTCTATTCAGACCATAAATATTTATTGAGCACCTCTTCTGTCAAAGGCACAGGGACAAGAGTATAGAAATACAAAGATGAACTTCCAGTAATGAGACAAGTCATAAGACAAGTCTAGAAATAATGACATTAGACAAAATATAGTAGGTGCTACAAAGAAGGATTTTTGAGAAAACAAATCATTTTTAGAAGGGATCAGGGCAGGTTTCAGAGCTTAAAATTTGGAACTATCTGGTTCAAATCCTGCCTCATACACTTACTAGCTGTATGACCTTGGGTGACTGCTCGGTCTTAGTTTCTTCATCAATAATATGAGGATAATAACAGCACCTACTTCATATAGGTTGCTCTGGTAATTTGATAATGTAAAGCACTCTGCAAAAATTAAAGCATTATAAAATATCATTTATTATTATGAATGAAATGATGTTTGACTTTATCTTGAAGGATAGGTGAAGTTTTAACAATTGGAATTAGATTGGGCAAAAAACAAGCAGCATAAACATATTATGTTTATAAGTAGATCTGGATGATACTGTACTAAGCATTGTGAACTAGGGAAGTACACAAGAGCCATAGTGGTAATTTATATTGAGGTTATGTTTGAGATAATTCCTAGACTGTTAGGAAAAATGGATATTGACATACTTCTATGCCTTCCTTCAGGTATGTCTCTGCCTCTTTAAAATAGCATGGACATGAGGCAGCTAGGTGGTGAAGTGGATAGAACACCAGCCCTGAAGTCAGGAGGACCTGAATTCAAATGTGATCTCAGACACCTAATACTTCTAGCTGTGTGACCCTGGGCAGTCACTTAACCCCAATTGCCTCAGGAAAAAATATAGCCTGGACATTCAGCACAGTGATGTCCATGCTATTTGAAGCAAAATACATTGCCACTATAATAGCGAATAAAAATTTGGCCTTAAAAGCCATCCTCAAATCCCAGGATTAGTAGAATATTTGAATATTTGATAAGGACTTCTGTGTGTTGACACCATTAATTGATCTAGGTCTTAAAGATAGAAATAAAACCACTTATTCTGTACAGAAAAAAAAAGATCATTAGGATACTATTTCTGGAGCATATTTTCTACCTTTAATACCCTGTAAAATAAGGTAATATTATACATATATTTTAGAGATCTTAGAGTTGAAATATCCTAGAGTATCCTGTAACAGTATCACCATAATATAAACAACATCTACAAGAAAGAAAGTACCAAATCCTGTCTGATGAGTAAATTTCTCCCCAGATAGATTAAGCACTTAGGGAATTGCATGAATTCAGCCTTGCAAATAAGTTTGAAAATCATTAGAACAAAGAAATTGTTTCTGACTCACCAAATTGGCACTGGGTCCATCTACAATTCATAATGATTTTCTCTTAGTCACTTCTATTCCTGTTCCTCAAATCATAGGCTACACTCCTATTTCCATCTCTAGCACAGGTTGTTTTATGCCCAGGAATATTTCTTGATTGGATTTGTTAGTTTGGTTTACAATAAAAGCATCCATAAAGAATAGCTATTTTCCCTCAAAAAAATTATTAGGAGAGTTTTATAAAAAGGAGAGACATGTTTTCTCTCCTCCCTCATTTTCTTTTTTTCTTTTTTCTCAAAACACTATATAATTCAGGACCTACAATATTATTTTAAAAAATATTTATGTAGTTCTTTGCTGATATATATTTTAAAATATTACCTTTATTTTCCATTATATCCCTCTTTCCTTCTTTTAAGAAGAAGAGAAAAAAAATCAGGAAAAACACAAAACATTGAAAAAATCTGACATTATACAATGTTCCACACCAAATAACCTCACTTCTAAAAGGAGCAGAAATACACATTCTCTCATATCTCTTTTTTGCTAGCAATCTTGATTTCATTTGTTTGGTGGTTGCTCTTTGCATTTACACTATTGTAGTCATCTTACATATTGCTTTCCTGACTCTGCTTATTTCACTTTGATTTTTATTTTATTTTATTGCTTACTTTTTTTTATTAAAGCTTTTTATTTTCAAAACATGTGCAGAGATAATTTTCAACATTTACCCTTCCAAAATCTTGTGTTTCAAACTTTTTTCCCTCCCTTCCTCCCACCCTCTTCCCTAGATGGCCAGTAATCCAATATATGTTAAACATGTATAATTCTTCTATAGATATTTCCACAATTATCATGATGCAGAAGAAAAATCAGATCATAAAGGAAAAAAATGAGAAAGAAAACAAAATGCTGTTTATTTCACTTTGTATAAGTTCATCTTGATCTTTCCATGTTCCATTCTATTTGCCATTTTGTGTAACACAGCAATTCCATTACATTCATGTAGCACAGCTTGGTTTAGAATCCCCAATCAATGGCCATTTATTTTGTTTGTTTGTTGTTTACTATGACAAAAGGTGCTACTACTATAAACATTTTACTGAATTTGGAACCTTTTGTCGGTTATTTCCTTGGGGTATATGCCTAGTTGTAGAACTTTTTAGTTAAAAGATATGGTCATTTCAATCTTTTTATTTGCATAATTCCAAATTGCTTTTCAAAATGGTTTCTTATCAATTTATTCTGCTAACAGTGCATTAATGTGCCTGTCTTTCTACAACCCCTCCAACATTGATTATTCCTATCTTTTGTTATCTTTATCAAATGGCTAGTTATAAGGTGAAATTTCAGAGCTGTTTTGGATAAATTTAGGATAAAAGGTTATCCCTAAGAAATATACTCAGTTTCTTTTTGAAACAAATTATCCTAGAAATTTCACGAAAAAAGAAAGCTGTCTCTCTATTTTCTTCTTTTATTTTTAGTTGATATAAATGCTGGAACTTTTTAAAGAATTGCCAATTATTTCATTTTGTCTTATTACAATAAATGTAACACAACAGATATGAAAAAACTGACAATTGATACAAGCACAGAGCAATTTCCAACCTGAACTGTTAAATTTTAACCTCAGTTTCAGGTTCTTTAGTGTCCTGCAAGAGCCTCCTCCTCTCCCCCTCCCCCTAGTAATTGAGAAAATGATACAATTTTTTTTTTTTTTCTTGAAACTCTTTATTTTCGGGGCAGCTAGGTGGCGCAGTGGCTAGAGCACCAGCCCTGAAGTCAGGAGGACCTGAATTCAAATATGGCCTCAGACACTTAACATTTCCTAGCAGGTGACCCTGGGCAAGTCACTTAACCCCAATTGCCTCAGCAGAAATAAATAAATAAATAGAGATATTACAAGAAAATTAGAAAAATATGGAACATATAAAAAAAAGAAACTATTTTCAAAATATATGCAAAGATAATTTTTTACCACTTTCCCTTGCAAAACCTTGTGTTCCAATTTCTTCCCCTTTCCCCTACCCCCTCTCCTAGATGGTAAGTAATCCTATATGTTAAACATGGTAAAAATTTATGTAAATCCAATATATGCATATGTATTTATACAATTATCTTGCTGCACAAGAAGAATCGTCTCAAAAAGGAAAAAAATAAGAAAATAAAATTCAAGCAAATAACAACAAAAGAAGCGAAAATGCTATATTGTGGTCCACACTAAGCTCCCACGGTCCTCTCTCTGGGTGTAGATGGCTCTCTTCATAAACAAGATCATTGCAACTAGCCTGAATCATCTCATTGTTGAAGAGAGCCACATCCATCGGAATTAATCATCATATAATCTTTTTTTTTAAATTTTTTTATTATATATATATATATTTTATAATATTATCCCTTGTATTCATTTTTCCAAATTACCCCCCCTCCCTCTATTCTCTCCCCCCAATGACAGGCAATCCCATACATTTTACTTGTGTTACAATATAACCTAGATACAATACATGTGTGCGAATATCATTTTCTTGTTGCACAATAAGAATTAGATTCCGAAGGTACATGTAACCTGGGCAGACAGATATTAGTGCTAACAATTTACATTCACTTCCCAGTGTTTCTTCTCTGGGTGTAGCTACCTCTGTCCATCATTGATCAACTGGAAGTGAGTTGGATCTTCTTTATGTTGAAGATTTCCACTTCCATCAGAATACATCCTCATACAGTATTGTTGTTGAAGTATACAGTGATCTTCTGGTTCTGCTCATTTCACTCAGCATCAGTCGATCTAAGTCTCTCCAGGCCTCTCTGTATTCCTCCTGCTGGTCATTTCTTACCGAGCAATAATATTCCATAACCTTCATATACCACAATTTACCCAACCATTCTCCAACTGATGGACATCCATTCATCTTCCAGTTTCTAGCTACAACAAAAAGAGCTGCCACAAACATTTTGGCACATATATGTCTCTTTCCGCTCTTTAGTATTTCTTTGGGATATAATCCCAGTAGTAGCGCTGCTGGGTCAAAGGGTATGCACAGTTTGATAACTTTTTGGGCATAATTCCAGATTGCTCTCCAGAATGGCTGGATTCTTTCGCAACTCCACCAGCAATGTATTAGTGTCCCAATTTCCCCACATCCCCTCCAACATTTATCATTATTTGTTCCTGTCATCTTAGCCAATCTGACAGGTGTGTAGTGGTATCTCAGAGTGGTCTTAATTTGCATTTCTCTGATCAGTAGTGATTTGGAACACTCTTTCATGTGAGTGGATATAGTTTCAATTTCTTCCTCTGAGAATCATCATATAATCTTGTTGCTGTGTACAATGATCTTCTGGTTCTGCTCGTTTCACTCAGCATCAGTTGATGTAAGTCTCTCCAAGCCTCTCTGTATTCATCCTTCTGGTCATTTCTTACAGAGCAATAATATTCCATAACATTCATATGCCATAATTTATTCAGCCATTCTCCAATTAATGGGCATCCATTCAATTTCCAGTTTCTTGCCACTACAAAAAGGACTGCCACAATCATTTTTGCACATACAGGTCCCTTTCCCTTCTTTAAGATATCTTTGGGATATAAGCCCAGTAGGAACACTGCTGGGTCAAAGGGTATGCACAGTTTGACAACCTTTTGAGCATAGTTCCAAATTGCCCTCCAGAATGGTTGGATCTGTTCATAACTAATGGTACAATTCTGATTAATGCACAGAATTTAGAGTCCATTCCAATAAGTCAGAGAACCAAGTCAGGTTTCTAGTTCTTGTTTTACCATTTACTGATAATTGTGTGAACTGAGCAAGTCGGCTCCCTGAGACTAAGTTTCCTGATCAGCATAATGAGAGTAAGAATATTTAATACAGTTATCCCTTCACATTGGGCCTTCCCCATCATGGTTTAGATATACCACAGGTCAGCATAAGAAGTTAAATAGGAATTTGGGAAATAGTTTTGTGGAAGCTTATGACCAAATACTTAATCCAAATTTTATAATAAGGTGTTATAAACACCCTATAAATGAAAAAAGAAAATATAATTATGCATTTTGCATTTCATAATGTTCTCTACCATGTTTGGTCATAAATTCTTCTGATAACATCTCTATAGATCTGACAGATAAACTATTCCTTGCTCTCTTAATTTGCTTATAATATCACCCTTTATGTCTAAATCATGTACTCATTTTGACTTCATCTTGGTATTTATGATTATGAATCTTAACTAGAAAGAAAAAAAAACAAAAGGCTTTGGCTCATTCAAGTATAAAGGATATGATTTCATTGACATAGAGAACTTATAGATGAGGAAAACCCTTACCAATGTAAGTTGGTACCTTTTCTTCTTCAAATATTGCCTAGAGCAATGAGAAGTTTGATGATTTGCTCAAGAGCTTCAGTTATAAGGTAGAATTTGAATTCAGGGCTTCCTGATTCCAAATCTTGATCTCTATACACCATTCTATTCTGTCTTCCTGTGGTCCATTATGAAAAACCAATATATGCTGGGCATTGGAAATGTGATAAAAATAAAACAGTCCCTTCTCTCAAAGAACTTACATGTTTTGGGGAAAATACAAGCAAATGAAAGGGAGATTTGAAACTCAAAATTTAAAAAATAATATTAAAATTATTTTTACATGTAATTAGAAAAATAAAGCATTATGAAAAGAGAAAAATGTAATGAACTTACAAAATAAAAAGGGTCTATGATATAAAAAATTAGGAAGAAACTGCTATGCCTGGGCAAAGAAATAAAAAAAAACTTTCATGAAGGAGGTGGTGTTTAAACTTAGTTTTGAAGAAAACTGACTGTAGCACCATCTTGGGGATAAATGATGGAGAGAATTCTTGTCCTTGGCTTTGAAGCAATGCGGATTCCTAAATCTGCCTTATCTGGGCCATGAAGAGGCTTATAACTGGCTGTTAACTCTGGGTATAACAAAAGGGCAACTTCTGGCCTTCAAGTTTTTCTTCATTGCCAGTTTCAAGGTGTGAGGATGATTCTCTGAGCTCTTAAGGGATGGTTAATGGGGGGATAGGTGGTAAATGTGGAAAATGCCCCTTCAGTGCATCTCCATGAAACTCTGCTCAGAAGAAATGTAAATGTGCTCATGATAGAGAGAAGGCAGCTTTTCTGAAATATGTGTATGTGTGTATATATGTGAGGATAGTTGGAAGGGAAAGTCCTGTAAATGGATCCTGGGAGAAAAAGATGAGAAGGGGCTGCATTCTCCTTATTGGGACATTCCTGTGCAAATGGATATCATTCATGAAGATCAGCAAAGGAAGCCAATTTGGCTGGATCAAGGGGAGTAATGTATAAAGACTATCAAAATAGGTTGGAGCCAGGCTGTGAAAGACTTAAACTTCCAAATGGAGGAATTTATATTTGATCATAGAAGTAATAAGGAACTACTGGCATTTACTGAGCGGGAGAATGACATGATAAATTCATAAATATATATTAAATATATAGTCTGTGGTGCTGAGCTAAACACTAGAGCTACAAAGATTGATGTGAGGTAGATCCTGTTCTTTGGGATTTACAATCCTCCTACCAGGAGTGAAGAATACAGTTTATACTGTGTTTGGTTAACTTCAAACCAGTCCATATAGAATAATACGTAATATGATTGAGATAATTTTTCAATCATCCATGAGCTGGTATCTTTTCATAGAGGTTATCTTTTGCATCTCTTATTAAATTCTTAAACATGTTCAGAGTTAATAGAGTTTGATTGCCTAAATGTTTTAGCATGTGCCATCATATAGTGGAAATAGAAAGAGGTCAAGTGACTTGCTTCATTCTGACAAGTCTGTGGATTTACTTGGCACTGCCTCATCTCCAATAAGGAAAACAAGTATAAAAATTGCAGGGTACATGGGAGAGTATGATGTCTGCAAAGAAGGTCTAAGGCTAAGAAATTTGAGGAAGGAGAGATCACTTTCAGCTGGAGAAGTCAGAGAAGGTTCCACGGAGATGATAACATCTGTGTTGGGTCTTGAAGGAAGGGACTTCAATAAATGTTCTGAAATGTGTCATTAGAAATAGTGAAATGAACAGTTTCACAGGAAACTGGGCAGACTATTATGAACTGATACAGAGTGAAGTGAACAGACTTAGGGAAAGAATTTATATAATGACAATATCTGAGAAAGACTGAAAGACTTTAATTGATCAGTGCAATTATAAATGACAAGCTCAGAAAACTAAAGATGAAACAAGCTACCCACCTCCTCCCAGAAACTGATGGACTTAAAATGTAGAATGAGACATATGTTTCTAGACATGGCCAATGTGGGAATTTGTTTTATTGGACTGTGCATATTTATTATGAGGATTTTCTTTCTTTTTTATTGTTCACTGGAGGAAGGGGGGCAGTGTGCAGGGAGAAGAAGAGATTGTAAATGCTTGTATAAACAAACAAATAGAGATAGATGACTGAATTTAAAATAAAGAAGTGGTTTAGAGACCCAAATGTGGAGTCTATTCCAGGGAGGGAAAAATGTTAATCAAAAGCACAGAGACCAGTAGAAGAACAGAGAAGATAGAGGATTGTTCAATTTAATAATGTGGAGTCCCTAAAAAGGAGTGGAGTGAGATAATAATGATCATCAAAATAGGAGCTAGTATTAATATAAAACAATATATATATATATATATATATATATATATATATATAAGGTTTGAAGACTATAGCTATTATCGGACTTTATGGAAATTCAGCTTTTGAAGGGCTTTGAATGCTGGGTTCAAAAGATTATATTCTTTGTTAAGGGATGGAAAGCCACTGACAGTTTTTCAGTGAAGGAGTGACATAATTCTAGAGTTGCTACAGGAAGATTATTTAGACAGTGATGTGGCTACAAGACTAGAAAGGAAATAGACTATAGGTAGGAAGACCAATTTGGAGGCTGTTATGAGTCTAAGTGCTAATAGACGAAGGGATGGTTATGATAGGAATGATGAAAATCAGAATAAAGAAAGATTATGGTGACCTGGCTACTGAGTGAGTGTGTGTGTGTGTGTGTGTGTGTGTGTGTGTGTCTTGGGGGGGAGGGGAGGAAAAGTGATGAGAGAAGGAAAAATCAAAGATGATTCCAAAATTACAAAACACTATTCCTGGGAGTATGGTGGTGGCATTGATAGGAATAGATAAATAAAGGGGTACTGAGATGATTTAAAGAGGAAAGGGAAGAGCTCAGATTTAGGCATGCTAAGTTTTAGAAATTGTAGGAACATCCTAGTGGAGATATAGGCAGTAGAGCAGAAAGTAATGTGAACTCTAGGAAGAGGTTAAAGCAGAAATATAGATTTGGGGAATTTCAACATATGTGTATGTGTGTGTGTGTATATATATATTTATATATATATGCATATATATATATATATTATATATACACACATACACCTTGCATATACATGGTAATTGAAACTTTTTGATAGGTAAGATTATCAAAGGAGAGATTGTGGAGGAAAAAATGGAAGAAAGCCTAGGACAGTTCTTTGGCTAGTTATTAAATGTCAGGCTGGTTGGCTAGGTGGGGCATGACTGCCATGAGCTTAAAAAGGGAACCAACACCCTCATTTAGTGAATGACTTAGATATGTGAATATATAGATCACTCTAGTAGAATTGTTCTTTTCCAGATGAGTGGCAAACTATCCAACATATAATGCTATCAATTATCTCTCCAGACATTACTATAGCTCATAAACTTCTAGAGGGCAATTTTTCATACATTACCTCGCACATAATTATAGTAGCTACCTCATGGAAATAAACTCAATGTCTGTTGAAAAATCTAATATACTGAATGTTGCCAAGAAAATCTTCAACCTCTCTTGTTTGAATTTCAGTGGACAGTAGTCAACTTATTCTAGATTTTCAAACTAAGTGATAAGCTTCTTCTCACAATGCTTCCATTGGAAGCTCCAGCTCAAATGACGCCATCACCCCACCACCACCACCACTGTGGAAATTACAGCAGAAGCAAACTGGCAGGCCTCCAAAGCCCAGTGTTCAGATAGAGGATGCTTGGAGACTTGCTGAGCTCTTAACGTGATGGCCCTGTATTATTCTTTGGTTGTGACTGGAGGTGGGGAAGAAAGAAGAAGAAGAGGGAAGGGAATCCTTAGCTGCCAAATTTAAATTTGGCTAGCTGCCAAATTTAAAATCAAACACCTGGGCGCCAGATGTGCTTCCTTGTATGAGTGCCACCATTGATCCATTTGCAGAGCATTCCACATGTTAATTGCTTTACTTGGCTTGGGAGGGGATTTGGGACACCCACCGTAGAAAAGAAGGCAATCCATAGCCCAAATCCAAATATCGAGGAGTTATAGGTCTCCCTTTTGTTGTTTTTTTTATTTTTCCATCTTAATTCCTAGCTACTAGAAAACTAGTTATGTTGTACTTGGTTAATACCCAACTAGTCCATTTGGAATAATACACAATATCCCTGAGAGAATATTTGAATCATTAGTATCTTGGTATTTTTTATTAGATTCTATCTTTTACAATTCCCATCAAAGTCAAACACGTACAGAGTTTGGTTTTGTGCCCAACTGGGTTTGTTTTAGCATGTGCATTATACAGTGAAAATAGAAATAGGTTAAGTGACTTTGCCTCATTCTGACAAGTCTATGGGACTTACTTGGCACTGCTTCACACCCATTAGGCCTCAGTGCCACAACCAAGGATACATATAGATTATAAAAGTAGTAGCTTGGTCTATATAAAAATATAGTAGGACCCCATTATAGCATATTATCACATAACTTAAGATAGCCAATATGAGTTCTAGTCTGTACTGAAAAGGTCTCATGTGGTCCAGAGGCAGCATAGTGAAGTGGACAGTGAACCATTCTTGGAATCACGAAGACCTAAATTCAAATCCTGTTGACTTTTCAATGTTATAAGGCCTAGTTTCTTAAACAATCTTATATGGGCTCTTGTCAATGAGGAGGTCATGAAATTATGTTGGATTTCTGTACCTATTTTATATGCTTATATATTTAGGGTCATATAAAAATTTCTTAGAAGAAAAAAGTGGGAAAAGTTCAAGAAGTAAGGCAACTTTCTAAGATTACGCATTGCAGAGAAAGAGCTAATTCTGCCTTGGTAAAGCAAATGTTTTCACCTGGGAGTTCCCTAAATAAATGGAATCACAGGTCCAATACCTTATAATCCCTATAATCAAATCATGTCTTATAAAAAAATTCTAGGATCATAAAGGAAGTTAAAATAGCTCCCAATTTACTTATTTAATTCTGTTGCCATGCTTTTATTTATCCAATGAAATAAAGTCCCTTTCCTCAGAAGATTTTTCCAAATTACTTTTTTGCTTGCATCTTCCTTTCCTCACAACTGTCAAGATGTCCCTTTTCTTAGCATTAACTATTGCCTTTTGCAAGGTGGAGCCATTTCTTTGATCATACTTTGTTCTGAATATCAACAGAATTTCATATATAAAATAATTCAGAAGAAATCATTTGGGGCATTCTTTCATCCTCTCTTCTCCCTTTCCAAGACAGCAAACAATCTGATATAGGTTAAACATGTGCAATTCTTTTAAATATATTTACATATTTGTCATGTTGTACAGGAAAAATCAGTTTAAAAGGAAAAAAAAACATGAGAAAAAATTAAATTGGAAGAAATTATGAATGGGATATTTAAAAGAAACCTGAGAAGACTTGTATGAACTGGTGCAGAATGAAGTGAGAAGATACAGGAGTATAATTTACAATAACAATACTGTAAAGATAACTGTGAAAGAACTCATGATTAAACATTTTACCTCCTGATAGAATTGTTATAGACTCAGAAACAGATTGAGACAGATTTTTTTTGGTTAGTGAAGAGGATGTGGCTAGTTTGGAAATACAATTTTAAAAAAATTGATCCTGGAAGTGATAGGGAGTCACTGGTGTTTCTTGATTGGATCATGGTCAGACCTGAACTTCAGGAAAATCACTTTGATAGCTGGATTAGGATGGCCTGGAATGAGGAAAGACTTGAAGTAAAAAGATCAACCAAAAGGCTATTGCCATAGTCCAAGTATGAGATGATAGATCCTGTACTAAGGAAGGAAGAAAGGAAAATAAGCATTTATTAAGTGTCTATATAGTAAGTGTTAGAATTAGGCTTTGAATTCAAGTCTCTCCAATACTAAATCCAGCCTTGTTTTTTAAACTTAGCATGTTGTTTTATATTTTACTATTTCCTCTTAGGATGTAGTAGATTAAGAAATAAAAATATTGGGCTATTTTTTTTATAAGTGCATTTTTATAGGACACAAGAACTTTTGCTATAGTAATGTAATACCAGAGAAACTGAGGCAAGATGGAGATAAGAGATTTTTAATATTTTATTCATGGAGAACTTGGATCAAATTCTTGCCTCAAAGTATCCAGCAAGGAATGAGGGATTCCAGAGACTCTTATAGGGCTTCACCGATCAGGAAAACAAAGGCAGAGGTGGGGGCAGAGCACTGATGAGAGAGAACTTCAGGAAAGGTCCATAAATTCAGTTTTTGACAGATTGAAGGTAAGGGGGAAAGATCAAAAAATTTAACAAGTGAAGACGCTAGAGATATAAAGATAAGGAGTCATCTAGATATTTTGAAATAAGCCACCTGGAGTTTATGATTCTTTGGAATGTAGAGTAGTTGGGTTCCTGAGGCCCAATTCTCGGTACTAGCGGTCAGAAAAGGGGGATGGGTTTGGACCTATCATACTAACTCAGGAAAACTGAGAAGTATAATTCAGGGGAACTAATGCAGGGAAACTGAGGCATAACAGTAACAAGAATTCAGGACAAAGGTCAACAATCTTGTCTCTATCCAATACCAGTAACACCTTGAAGTTTATAGAAATCTTAGGTAATTAATTTACATAGTAAATTGGTCTGCCAGGATAATAAGGGGAATTGAAAAGAATTCAACCATTCTAAGCAAGCAGTTTCTCAAAACGTCTTGATCTTAGAACTCTTATATTCTTAAAAGTTATTAAAACTCCTAAGAGCATTGTTTATGTGAATTATGTCTGTTACTATTTACTGAATTAGAAATGAAATCTGATAAAATTTAAAAAGAATTATTTAATACACTTAAACAATTATAATAAATTCATTACATATTAACATAAATAGCATTTTATGAAAATCATTATATTTTCCAAAATAAAAAATAGTAAGAAGGGTAACATTGTTTTACATATTTTTGCAATTTTACGTATTTAGCTTAATAAAAGATAACTATATTTTCTATCTACTATCTTCAATCTGTTGCAATATAGTTTTTTGGGGGGGCTTCTAGAATTTTCTCTGGCTATCCTCCAATCTTCAAATGCTTTCTCTGCTCTTCTCTGATTACTGACCTCTTTTACTTCCTATAAGTTCCAACTAAAATCCCATCTTCTATAGGAACCCTAATATCTCTTAATTCTAATGCATTTTCTTTTAATTATTTCTATTTATCCTATATATGGCTTGCTATGTATGTATTTGTTTGCATGTTGTCTCCCTCATTAGACTATAAGCGATGGTATTTGGCAGCCCTCTGAGTGTCTAAGCAGCCTTTTTAAGGTTCTCATTGCTCACCTCCTGATGAAAGGGCTAGAAAAAGTGCCCTAAAAATTGTCTCCTTACCTGGTTCTTATCCACTTAAATGATATAACGGTTTTTGTTGTTGTAAGTGCAGTCAGCAGGTATCATATCCAAATATCAGTCCTGCTGTGAAAGAAGGCTGGCTAAATTAAGGGCAGTTTAGTATATGAAGGCCAGTTATAGAACCAGATACTTTTGTCTGGAGTAACCACAGTGAAGGGGAGAGCCACAAAGCTGACATCGTTTTTTGCAATCTAATCTAGTCAACAAGTTTGTATACCTTCCAAAAGAAGTGAACAAAAGATTCATGACAATGCAATTGTCACTTGTGGGAAAGTATCATGCTGTTATCATCAGTGTGTATGCTCCCATAATGATGAAACTTGATGAGTACAAATAAAAATATTTTGAAGACTGGACACTTTCATCATCAATATACCAAAAGAGAACAAGTTTATACTTGTGGATAACTTTAGAGTAGACATGGCTGGGAGTTCTTGGGAGAAATGGAAACAGAAAGTACAGCAATGGTCACTTGCTACTGAAGATTTTTGCATCTCATGACCTTCTCATTATCAACATTATCTTCTGTTTACCTGAATGCAATAAAACTTCCTTGATGCATCCTTGAATCAAACATGGGCAAACTATGTTATCATAAGAATCAGAGAGAGAATTGAGAGCACTGAAGGCACAGAGTTCTGTTCTGATCATATTCTTTTCCTCTACAAGTTAAATATTAATATTCAACAAAATGGTAGCCCCACGGTAAAATGATTACCAGAAGAATTAATGTCAACAGATTAGAGAGCTTCTTGAGCAAGGCCAGTTCATCCTCCTAAAATGGAGGATAGGTTGAGCCAGTACAATGGTTGGCAACACGGAGCAGAAAGAGAGTGAGTAGCTTTCAGAGATTTGATGATGCACAGCACTGCATTTGCTTATCTGAATCAGAACACTTGAAAACATCGACTGGTTTGATGAAAATGATGGAGAAATTCAGAAGCTGCTAAATGAAAAAAATGAGAACTCCACAGAATGTTCCAGCGGGGTAGTTCATCTCTCTTTCTCCCCAAAGTTTTTATTTTTCCAAATACATGCAAAGATTCAACATTCACCTTTACAAAATCTTATGTTCCAAATTTTTCTCCCTCCTTCCTCCTCTCCCCCTTCCCCTAGACAGCAAATAATTTGATATGGGTTAAACATGTGCAATTTTCTTAAGCATATTTCCAAGGAGAAAAAACAATTAAGAAAAAAACCAAGTGAACAATGACAAAAAGGTAAAATACTATACTTAATCCACATTTAATCTCCATAGTTCTCTCTCCAGATGCAGATACCTCTTTCCTTCACAAGTCTATTGGAATTCCTTGAATCATCTCTTAGTTGAAAAGTTAAGTCCATCACAGATGATCATCATATAATCTTTTTTCTGTGTACAATATTCTCTTGCTTTTTTGTTCACTTCATTCAGCATAAGTTCATATGAATCTTTCCAGGCTTTTCTGAAATCAGCTGCTTGTCTTAATTCATTTATCTCTAAGAAGGTAGCATTCAATTCCATCAAATGTAAAGTATAATAGAAAGTTGAGAGATTCATGATTTTTGGCTCAGAAGGCAGATGAATTTCAGTTTTATTCTAATAATAACTATCTAAAGTGTTTTTATGAGGCACTGAAGTCTTTTTATGGGGTAAAGACCTTTGGTGCATCTTAACTATTCAGTGCTGATGAAGCCAAATTGATTAGTAATAAGAAAATGATCCTGGAGAGACAGGCTGAGCACTTTTATTGTGCTGTCATCAATCAATGCTGAAACCATTGACTGTTTACCTCAGGTTGAAGCCAATCCTTTTCTAGCCAAATTTCTAAAAAGAGTTTTTGAATGTCTTTAGGCTTCTCTCCTCTAGCAAAGCATCTGTTGCTGATTCTCTTCCATCTGAAATTTACAATGTCATGGGTCCATTGCTCATACAAAAGTTGACTGAAAATTTCTGGGTCATATAGCAGAGAAGTTATTTCCCAGAATCAAGCATCAAGGATCAAGGATGCTTCTGATGTGGGTCTAGTGGTAAAGAACTGGTGTGAGAATCCCCTCTTTGGTCGGAGAGGCAGGTCCGAAAGAATTCACGAACCCGAAAAGCCTGAATGGAAGGGAAGATTTTTATTGGCACTGATTTTTCCAGGCTTTGCTAGGAAGACAAACCCCTCAGTGGTAGGAGGTTGTGGCAGAGAAATAACAAAAGGTTATCACTGAGAAGAGAATGTCTTCACAGCAGGCAAGAGTCCTGGTGCCAAGAGAAGAGGTCCCTTCACAAAGCATAATTTTACTTCAGACTTCTGCAGAGGCTTGAAATTTTAAACAGAGTTTAATCATTTTATAAGAAATCTGAGGTTTGGTTCCAGTTGAAAAGAAAGACAATGCCCCCAGGCCTAGATACTTATCTTGGAGTTTCAAACCACTCATTAGAATGTCTGGCCCAGATCTCCAACTGAATAAAATCATTTTGAAGGCTTTTTCCCAGAGTCTGGAATTTAAAAGGATCCAGGGTACCCCCAAAAGATCAATGGAGGGTCCTTTGACCAAGATTTCCAATTGAATGAAATCACTTAGAAAAGGTTTGTCTGGAAAGTATGCTTCTTTCCAAATTTTTTGGATTCTGAGATCTTGAATTTCCCTTTTACAGATTAAAAGGGACATAGTTTCAGAGTTTACCCCATTCACTTCCATTGTCTATCTCTATAAAAGAAAAAGAAATAGGTTATCCTGTGACAATCACAAATGGGTCTCTCTTATTCATTGCTACAAAGATTCTTGCGAATCTTCCTTATTAGACTGAAACTTCACCTTAAAGATAGTTAAGAGAGCCAGTGTAGCATCAGAAAGTACTGAAGAATAGCTGATAAAGTTTTTGCTGCCCAACTCAAGGAAAAATGCCAGGAACAGAACAGTGATCTATACACATTGTTGGTCAACTTTACCAAGGCCTTTGATTTCATGAAAGCTTATGAAAAATTATGTCAAATTTTGGGTTGTCTGGAGAAGTTCAGTATTGAATTTCAATTTCATGAAGGCACACTTGGCCTGGATTCTGGACAAGGGACAATATTCTTGTGCTAGCCCAGGCACCAATGGAGTGAAGCAAAGTTATGTGCTTGCTTCTATGATTTTTAGCATGATTTTTTCAGTAATGGTGTCAAACCCTTTCATTGATGACAAACATAGCATTAGGATCAGCTATTGCAATGGTGAAAAGTCTACAAGCCAAGGCTGACGTAGAGGGAGAGTTGGTATCTGATTTTTTGTTCACAGATGATCTCCACACTCAATGAAGCATTGTGAAGTTGAGATACAACAAAGTATGAATTTATTCTCTCCTCTTGTGCTAATTTTGGGCTAACAACAATGGGTGCTTCACTAGCCTGCACCATACCATTCATATGTAGAACAATTTCACACAAGGCAAGCACTCACCTAGTGATCCAGGGAAGTTCTTAAAGTCCTTTTGTGGAACTTTGGGATTGATTTCTTAATGTGGAGTACACTGGTAGTCCTTCATCAAGAAAGGGGCTGTGATCTATGAGCAAAACAGAACTTAAGTAGCTCAAAAGAAATGTGAGATGCACAAATTTGGAGAATCTGCTCCAAATGATGACATGGACTATTTGTGCCTGACCTGAGGTAGAGCCTTCCAAGTTTATACTGGTCTGATCAGCCACTCAGACACACTGTAACTTACCTTTAACATAGTGATGTCATTTTGCTCTTCAAGGATGAAGGACAAAAACCATTGGTTTCTGTGAAGTGGTTATGGATTTGAATAATTAATGACTTGAAGATGTAGTAGTTATCTCCTAAGCATACTGGTAAGGGCAGTTTTTCTCCCTTTGAGGAAGAAACAACAGCAAAAGGAGTAGATAATAGCACCAGAAGATGGCAGTAGAAGTTCAGTAGAAAAGCAATGAATGGCAGAAGGCAGAAATGGATGGAAAGGACATGGAGCTGGTTGTTAGGAGATGAAACCATGAGCAGTATTCCAGGAACAGATAGAAGAGATATGAGAGAAGGTGGTCCAGGAGGTGTTCCCCCTCCACCTGATGCTCTAATCTAAGGAGATGGCATTCTTTTTTAGGAGTTATGGGGCAGAGACTTATTCAATTTGGTTTTTACTTGTTATTTACTTTGCTATTTCATCCTAATTAAGTGCTTTGTTATTTGGTTGCTGGCCTATTAGTAGAGAAAGAATTGGATATGGGCTTAAGATATATTGGAATAATTTTGATTACTCAAAACTGTACATTGAACCTAGACTACTGGAGTTAAATGAGATCCTTGTTATAGAATCTTATACAAATCTCATGTATTTACTCTCAGTCATAAAAGCTTATATTTATATCATGTTTTCAAATTAACAAATTCTTTTTTTCACAATAATCCTATTTGTGCAAGTTAAATTAGATGTTAGAAAAAATTACTCTACCCATTTTGTAAGTGAAGAAACTTGAGTTTCAGGGAGATGCTTTCCCTAAAGTTACACAGGTACTAAGTATTATAGTTAGTTCAGTGGATAGAGCTCTAGGCATAGAATCAAGAAGACCTGAGTTCAAATCCAGTATTAGATATTTACTAGCCATGTAACCCTGAGCAAGTAATTTCAGTTTCCTCATTTGTAAAATGAACTGGCGAAGGAAATGGCAAACCACTTCAGTATCTCTTCCAAGAAAACCTTTAATGTAGTCAGAGTTGGATACAACTGAACAATAACAACAAAGTATCATACTAACTAAAGGCCTTCTGATTCCAAATCAATATATCTCTAGATCACTAATGTCACATCAATATAGCATCTTTACTATAGAATCTTTTCAAGGCTTCTTCAATCCAGTACGGAGACATTCATCTAAACCATATTTCCAAAATTATTTAGGAAAATAGACCTTACATTCTCTCTCAGTGGCTTATCCAAGTGACAATGGGCTTTGTGTCTTGTTCAACTGAATTCCTTCAACATTAACTTTTTTTTTTTTCTTCTAATCTGAGTATCCTTATTGAGATTGTTCTTGCTGAACTGCTCTTTTTCTGACTTGGCTTTGTTTCATAAGTAAAACAATTTGGGATCAGCTCTAATATTTTTGCTTTAGAAAAGTAGTAAAAATTAATTAATCTATAACTGTACTGATAGCAAAAGTTAATAGAAATTTTAATAAAAATACAACCCCAATAAGCTTCCCTATTGTTCTAATAAATGCAATGGTAGCTTAGAATTGCAGATAAAAAAAATTAATTAAAAAATGAGGATTGGGGCTGTGAAGTTCAAACAAAGGGACATAGTCTGCTTTTCAGCTTCCTGGCAGGTTGAAGGGAGAATATGCCCCAAAGTGCATTCCTTACTTCATGTAGTGCATGGAAATTTTCTTGAACTTCAGGCTAGCACTCCACATTGTTTAGTTGCTTTTTTAAAATTGTTCAACTATTTTCTTCCAGTAAGAATAGACATGGATGATAGAGATAATTAAGTATTGGAAGCATAATGCTGTATTTGAAATGGAGGTGGTCTAGGAAAAAATGAAGAATAGTTATTAATACAGGCACAGGCTTGACTGATTAATACTGCTGTATTTTGGAGTTCCTAGATGGGAACAGGAAACTTTAGTTGTGAGGTAGTATTTATACAGTAGGAGTAGTTTATTTAACTACTTCTTCTCCTCTTTTTCCTTCTCCTCCTTTTCTTCCTCTTTCTGTATGTTTCTTTAACTATTGCTTCTTGGATGATTCAGATTTAAAGATGGAGAAAACATTGACTCAGCTAAAAGCCAAACCAGACTTTATTTCTAGAGAGACCACACTTCTCCTAGAGAGCATCTCTTACTAATTATGTTATATAATGTGCTTCAATGGGTTGAATTCCAGTTTTGGCATGCAATCCAATGAAGAGGGGATCTTTCATAAGATATGGATTCCCCAGGAAACATCAGTCCTGTATTTTAAAGAATTAACATGTGTCAGAGCCCAGGGATTCCCATAATTATTTTTTCAGTTTAGAAATTCTCTACTGACAAAGCCTCTAGACATAAAAACAAATGTGAAATTTTCCAGACAAGTAGAATTAAAAAACAAACAAACCCACACCCACTAATGCAATAGAGAAGAAATGTTGAGTTTTAATTCTGCAGACTTTCTTCACTACTTGCTAGAATCAGAAATTAACAGACTCTTTACCTTGCCAGAAAGCAATGGGGTATTCTGCCAAGAATCTAGGGAAGATGGAGCAAAAGGTGTGATCTGTGGGGCATATTAAGAACAGGCTAAAACGCAATGAAACAGATGCCTCCAGAGGGAGCCCAAGGAAGTATTAATAACTGTAACAAAGCTTACCCACCATCACCACTCGCGCCATTCCGCATCCTGGGGCTGGCCCTTGGAGGAAGGGGAAAGAAAAACAAAGCCAGACGTATGGAATGAAGTCACAGATGAACATAAGACATTTTTAGCAGTGCTAAGAGCAAATTTAAACACACTGTCCGTACCCCGGGATGCTTGGCAGCGGAAGTATCAAGGAGTGCCGCTGAGATGAAGACTCCAGAGGGGAGGTTTGCTGTTCGGGTTCAAGAATTAACTCCCCCAGAGTCTCTGCTCATTTAGCCTCTCCCAAACTTTTTCCCTTTTCCCTCTGCACAGATTGGTTCATTATTGCCAGGCAAACTCTAGAGCTAAGAAACAGCTGTAGCCACTCTTCTCTCATACATAAAACTTTTCATCTCCAAAGTGTCCTCCGTCAAAAATCTCAGGTGGGAGAAAGAGTCCTGTAATACCCAGTTAGCCATTTGTGAAGAGACCACAAGTGCTCCCCATGCACCAGCACTTGTTCTTAAATAGGAACCCAGGCCTTCAGCTTTTGATTTTTTCTTTCCTTTCCTGGAATAATGGGGGTGAGTGGGTGGAAAGCAATGGTGAGAGAAGGAGAAAGGGTAATTTAGAGTTAAGCACATTAGGATGAAAGAAATGGAATAAAGCAATAAAAATAACTTAGCAGGATACTTCCTGGGACCTGGCACTCGCATGGACTTTACAGTGTTGCTGAACCTGAATTGTATTCAGTTGTATAGCTCTGCCCTATATCCACAAACATTTCCCCACTGGGAAGATGCACAGGTTCAGGCTCCCCCAGAGGAGAAGGAGGGAAAATCTTGGCTGGCTGAAGAAGCCTTGATGACTAGGTCAAACGGCAGGTCATTTTACCTCTCATTCTTTACTTCCAGTTTCATTTCCTTCTCCTTGAAAGTCAAAGAATAGAATTTTTAGGGCTAGAAGAAACTTTGGACACCATCTAGATCGGCCTTCATTTTATATGATATGTGGCTCCCCCAAAGGCTCAAGATCACATGAAGTTGTGGGGTCTACTATTGAAGCCTAGAATCCAGAAGGGTCAGTTTCTCTCTCTTGCATATATGACTAACTCCAGAAACTCCAAGAAGATCTCCAAATTAAACCTTTATATAGCTCATATCTAAAAATTTTCCCAAATGTACAAGGACTCAATATTCATTATGGCTATCAGTACTCTCCCTTCCCAAATGCACAAAGGATTCACAGAAGCTTCTGAAGGAACATAAAAATAAACATATTCAAATAGCCCATTAGACTCCTCTCCCATCTCTCCACCAGTAAACATTTTTAGGAACTGATTGAACAAATACTTCCCATTCACCTTAGAGATGCCCTATCTGAACAAGTAACTCAGTATCATGGAACTCTGGCAAGAGTTCTCTTCTGGTTTTTCTTTCTTCACTCTGTTTCAATTCATATGAATCTTCCCAGGTTTCTCTGAAACTGTCCTTTCTTTTTGTTCTCAGTTAATAAACATTGAATACCCACTATTTTCCAGGCATTGTGCTAATTACTGGATTCTTTTTGTTAATTAAAAAAAACTTTATTAAAACATTTTGTTTTCAAAACATATGCATGGACAATTTTTCAACATGGACCTTTGTAAAAATTTGTGTTCCAATTTCCCTCCTTTTCCCCCATTTCCTCCCCCAGATGGCAAGTAATCCAATATATACTAGCATGGTAAAAACTTAGCTTAAATCCAATATATGCATACATATTTATACAATTTTCCTGCTGTACAAGAAAAATCAGATCAAAAAGAAAATGAGAAAGAAAATTAAATTCAAGCAAACAACAAGAAGAGTAAAAATGCTATGTTGTGGTCCACACAAAGCTCCCACAGCCCTCTCTGGGGGTAGCTGACTCTCTTCATCACAAGATCATTGGAACTGGCATCAATCATCTCATTGTTGAAGAGAGCCACGTCCTTTATAACTGATCATCGTATAGTCTTCTTGTTACTGTGTACAATGATTTCCTGGTCCTGCTCATTTCACTTAGCATCAGTTCTTGTAACTCTTTCCAGGCCTCTCTGAAACCATCCTGCTGATTGTTTCTTATAGAATAATATTCCACAACATTCATATACCATAACTTATTTAGCCTTCTCCAATTGATGGGCATCCACTCACTTTCCAGTTTATTGCCTCTACAAAAAGGACTGCCACAAACATTTTTGCACATGTGGGTCCTTTTCTCCAGTAACTGTCCTTTCTTAATGAATAATTTTATTCCATTATAGTGACATACCATAATTTGTTCATACATTCCTTAGCTTAGGGGCACCCCCTTTGCTTTTTTTTTTTTTTTTGCTATAACAAAAACATTCTATAAATATGTTTATATGTATTGGTTCTTTTTCTCTTTTTTTTAAACTTCTAGCAGTATTTCTGGGTCAACAAGGCATAGTTTATGTAACTTTTTCGAGAAAAGTTCCCAATTGCTTTTCTATATGGCTACGTTGATTTACAGCTCCAACAGTATATTAATGTCCCTATTCTCCTGCAGCACCTCCAGCATTTACCATTTTTTTCTTTTCTTTTTCAATGTTGCTAATCTGATGGATATGATATAGAGCTTTAGAGTTTCTTTAATTTGCATTTTAAAAATTTTTTGTGATGGAGAATTTTTTTATTCATATAGTTGTTGTTGATTATGTGGATTTCTTCTTTAGAAAACTGCCAGTTCATCTTCTTTGATAATTTATTAATGAAGAAATGGCTCTTATTCTTGTAAATTGAATTTGTTTATTATATGTTCTGGAAATAAGACTTAACTACTTATTTAGAGGAGCTGGCTCCTCCAATAAGAGTCTATCTTTCTGAGTCTCAGTAATGAAGAGAGTCTCAATCTCTAACTAAAGTCTTATCAGTGTATAAGTCTACCTCCATTGGAAGTACTTTTCAAATAAAGGCTGTTGGCCCATGATATCATATGATCATTTTCAGAAAACACATCAAACTGATCAGCTTCATTCTTGCTTAATCAAAGTTATATTTATATGGATATTTGTATGTAAAACATATAAATGAGGGTACTTACTACTCATCAGAAAAGTGAAGATGCTTGTCACATAGATCTTTAGTGGACCAGAATCTAGTCCACTATTCTTTCCATTTTTGTCTCTATGACATTTTAATTCTATCAAGTCCAGTAGATAATTTCTCTAAAACAACTATCCTGCAGCCTGATTGAGATTCTTAGTCCTCTTTGCAAATTTGAATAACTTAAATAACTGAGAACCCTGAAGTCAATTGAACCACACTAATTTGCTGAACCTCAAACTAATTCAAAATCTAACATTGATTTTTGTTAAAGTTGAACCACAAATCAAATTAAAGATTTAAAAAAATAAATAGACTGGTCAAAATCTAAACTAAATACATGTTTTCTATAATTATTGAACTGAAACAAACCAAGTTGTATTTCCTTTAGTTGAAGTCCCTGATCTACCCTATGGAGCCTTATCAGGAGGTAGAAAAAGCCATCTTACTATGATATGATTTCAGAGGCAATAGTGCCATTCTGTTTCCCAAATACCTACTTCATTTGTTCAGTGATATATGAAATTATTCTTTAAAGGGGAAAACCCAAAATTCCACAATCAGAGATAAAGCTTGAAATATAACCCCTCTTGGGATAGGTAACTATGAGAAAATCACTTAATTTCTCCAACCCTCAGTTTCATCATCTAAACATTTCTATATGGTTTCCAAATCCCATTTCTATATATTTATCCAAATAGACAATTTATCTAAAACTAATTAACAGAGGATATAATCATCTTTAATTTAAACTCTGTTTGAGAAAATTTTCTATATGAAAATAATGCTGCTGATTGAAGAGTAAAGACTTCCTTTGGCTCCAACTCACATGAAGAACTCTATTCATTAAAATCCTGAAGTTTCTTAGAAGGGAAGATGTGAAGCTAAAGCAATGTCTTAAATTCTTCAAACAATTGTTGGCCCTGGACCTTTCTCCTTCAAGTATCTCCAAGGGCCCCAGAAATAAAGAACCTGATTGTTTTGAGACTTCTATCCTACTTGGTTTCTTTGACCTCTATATCCTGCTTAATCATATTGGGTTTAACAAAGCAAAATGGCAAACTAGATAAGTTTTTCTTTAGTATTCTTTAACTTTTCTGCAGTTCAGTCTCAGTCCCATAATTCTTCCTTTCCTCACCTATGCTTTCAAAAACCCTGTGAATTCAGGATCCCTTCCTTCCATTTTAATCAATATCCAATGTCAGGACAGATTATCAGTTATTTATACTTTCAGCTGAAAATGAACACTGAAATACAAGGGATGATGCTTGATTCTAGATAATATATAAATTAAGAAATTTTATTACAGCCCAAAATTAACAAGGAGAAATAATCACAGATCTAGTTTCTAGAGTATTAGACAATTGCTACAAAATGGCCCGTTTATCTTTTGGTTCCTTATAATACATCATGTTAGCCTCAGCTTCTGATGCAGTGAATTCTCTATAAGATGCTTTGAGCTGTAAGAACTCACTATTCAACAAAAACTGTTGGAAAAACTGGAAAATAGTCTGACAAAAACTAAGTATGGACCAAAATTTCATACCATATACAAAGATAAAGTCAAAAAAGGTACATGATTTAAACATAAAGGATGATATTTTTTAAAAATTAGGGGATCATAGAAAAAATGATCTATCAGATCTCTGGATAAAGGAAGAGTTTATGATCAAACAAAATTGAGATTGACAGGATCATGGAAGGTAAAATGGGATAATTTTGATGAAATTATATTTAAAAAGTTTTGCACAAACAAAACTAATGGAACCAAAATTAGAAGGAAAGTAGGAAACTGGGGATGGGGGGGGAATTTTATAGAAAGTTTCTCTGATAAAGGTCTAATTTATCAACTACATAAGAAACTGAGACATATATAAAAAATGAAAGCCATTTCTCAATGGAAAAAATTGAAAATCAAAGGATGTGTGCAGGCATATCAAAGCTATCTATAGTCATATAAAAATGTTCTAAATCACTAATAATTAGAGAAATAAAACAGTTCTGAGGTACCACCTCACATCCATAAGAGTGACTAATATGAAAACAAAGTAAAATGGCAAATACTAAAAAGGGAAGTGAAAAAATAATAATTTACTATTGGCAGAATTGTGAAGTAGTACAAATATTTTGAAGAACAATTTGGAACTAAACCCAATTGACTGTAAAACAGTGCTTACTCTTTGACTTGGCAATATCTACTAGGTTCATATCACAAAGAGGTCAAAGGAAAAAGAAAAGGATGCATATAAACAAATATTTCCAGCAGTTCTTTTTGTGGTGGTTAAGTATTAAAAATGAGGGGTTACCCATCGATTGGAAATGGACAAATTATAGTGTTTTTCATCAAATTCTTATGATGAAATATAAGAAATGAGCTTTCAGAAAAACCTATGAAGACTTATATGAACTGATGCAAAATGAAGTAAGCAGAACTAGAACATTATAAACGACAATGGCAATATTGTAACGATGATAATCAGTTTTGAAAGACTTAGCTACTTTGATTAATATAATGATCCAAAGACAAGTGTAAAGGATTCCTGATGAAAAATGCTATGCAACTCCAGAGACAGAATTAATGAATTCGGAGTGCAGATTAAAACATATTTTTTCACTTTAATTTTCTTGCATAAAAAAAAACAAACAAACATGGTTAATGTGAAAGTGTTTTACATGAGTTCATATGTGTAATGGGTATCATATTTCTTGCTTTCTCAATAGATGGAGGACTGGTGAGAGAAAAAGAATTTGGTACTAAAAATAAAAACTAAAAAAATTTCAAAGATGCTTTGCATGGGAAACTGATAATAGGTATTTTCTGCTGGTTTCCTTCTTTGTCTCATAATTCATACTCTTTTTTTGTTTTATTCAATTTTCCATGTATTCTGACATCAATCAACACACATTTGTTAAACTCCTATCACTGGCTAGACACAATTCCAGGTGCTTGGGAATACATAGACAAAAAGGAACAATCCCTGCCCTAAAGAAGTTTATATTCTAATGACATCTTCTATTTGTTTGTTTGTTTGTTTACATCACAGGTAGGGTACTCCTGTTGCCACCTAAGTGTTAATGAGTTGATTATTCCAATGTTTTTTCAAATGTTCTTGTATTTAATTATAGGGATAAAAAGCAAATGAAGGTATTTTAAAATACAGTCTTGTGACTAAATGTGTCAGCATATCCATATGAGTATATATGTAATAATTGTAAATGTATAACCTAATCAGTTTGCTTGCTGGGAGGGACAGAGATCTGGAACCCAAAATCTTACAAAAATGAATTTCGAAAACTATCTTTACTATAATTGAAAAAAATTATTATTAAGAAAATAAAGGGCAGCCAGATGGTGCAATGGATAGAGACACCTGATAAAGTGAGGAGGACCTGAGGACACTTAACACTTCCTAACTTTGTGATCCTGGACAAATCACTTAATCCCAGTTGCCTCATAAAAGAAAAAAAAGAAAAAAGTATATGTCAGTTATGACCTATATCAAATTTTTTACTGTTTCTGGGAATGGAGTAGTGAGGGACAAAGAAAATTTGGAACTCAAAATTAAAAAAAAAAATTAATTGTATATAACGGGGGAAAATAAAATATTATTTTCTATGTTTTATTTTTTAATTTACTTAATATTTCCCCCCAGTTACATCCCCCCAAAGTTTTTTTTACATTTGTTTCCAAAAATTTTTGAGTTCTAGTTTCTCTCCCTTATCCCCACCCACAATTAAGAAACTACTTATCAAGTTATGCAAAACATTTCCATAAAAGTCATGCTGTAAGGAAAAAAAATAGATTTCCCATCTGAATGAAAAAAAAAATCCTAAAAAAATTTAAATTAGAGAGAGACAGAGAATAAGTCAGTCTGTATTCAGACACAATCAGTTTCTTTTTTGGGTATGGATAGGATTTTTCATATGTCCTTCAGAGTAGTTGTATATGATTGTACTATTGAAAATAACAAAGTCATTGACAATAGTCATCTTGGAACATTGCTATTATTTTGTATACGGTATATTTTGCTTTGCTTGAGTTCATGGAGGACTTTCCACATTTTTTTCTTCCTAAGAGCATGCTCACCATTTCCCATAGAATAATAATATTCCATCATAAACATACACCACAGTTATTGAACTATTCTCCAATTGATGGGTATCCCCTCAATTTCCACTTTTTTTGCCCTGAGAGCTTTTGTGAATAAAATAAAATATTATTTAAAAAAACATGATTGTATATGTCAGATGGAGCTCTTCTGTATAATTGTCTCATTTAATGTGTGGAGGAAACTGGGGAAGGGATGGGGGGGAGATAAGTAGAATTTTGGTTTAAAATTTAAGGCTCCTTTCGGTTTCATACATTTCAGGCCTTAATTGTTGACAAAGTCCAAATATATCATTACCACATTCCATTAAGGTAGTCAAAAAAAGAATTTCACTTCTTTTCTGTTGCTTCTTTTGGAGAATTTCATTAACGATGTATATGTTGAGCATCTAAGTAAACTAACCCTATGAGTTTGGAAAAGTCAAAGATTTTTATAAAATTTGGGGTAAAACAGAGCAGTAATGGGGAGGGAAGAACTTATCACAATGTAAATTTTGTTGATACCGTTTGTTTTTATATCCCTGTCACTAATTTGGTGAACACATCTGGCAATAAATGGAAAGCTCTGAAGGGCAGGAGATATTCTAGTTATCTTCATATTTATTAATTTTGAGCATTTTGGAATGCTCCTTCTTTTGGAATGGTTTTGTATACATATACACACATAAATATGTATTTGTGTATACACTCAAACATACACACTATATATATATATATATATATATATATATATATATATATATATATACACACATACATACAAACATATATTTGTATCTAATGGCAGCTATTTCTAGGACAGGGGGAGAAGGGAAGAAAAAAAGAAGGTTACATGATAACTTCATTATATATTTAAAAGGAATAGCAAGTTGTACATAATAGATTCGCAGTTTCATGCCTACTCATTTTTTTTCCTATTCTACTATATTATGGAAATGCTTGGTTTATTTTGAAGTTTAGACAATTTTTAAATGTTGTCTTAAATGAAAATTAAGACAATTTTGAGGTACCACTACACACTTCTCATATTGTCTAAGCTGACAGGAAAAGATAATGACAAATGTTGGAGGGGATGTGGGAAAACTGGGATACTGATACATTGTTGGTAGAGTTGTGAACGGATCCAACCATTTTAGAGAGCAACTTGGAACTATACTCAAAGGGTTATCAAACTGTCTATACCCTTTGACCCAGCAGTGTTTCTACTGGGCTTGTATCCCAGAGATCTTAAAGGAGGGAAAAGGGCCCACATGTGATTTGAATTCAGAAAGATGAGTCTTCCCAACTCAAGGCCAGCGCTCTCACCATCTAGCCCCATTTAGTGGTATACATTGAGGTTCCAGTTGTTACTGCACAAGATATGTTGGATTTGTGGACTAGGACCATGTCTTAAACCTAAATCACTTTAGCTCTCATTGAATGTCCCAGGTCAAGCCCTACTTGGTCATTATTTGGGCTTTGACTGGCTCAGAGTAAATGTAAATAGCAATTGTTTCTGTCTAGGCTTGAAACCTTGAGAGACTTCCTCTTCCTGATTAAAAAAATTTTTTTTGACTACGTAAAAGAGTCCATTCTCTGCCTCATTTCTTACCTGACCTTCCTCATTGATTGGGTGCAGTCTCAATTAAACTAAATCCTGCTGAAGACCTTAGCTTACAACCCACTGCATCCGATGCCATCTCCAGCCATCCTGATCTATATCTGACCACTAGACCCAGATGGTTCTGGAGGGGAAAGGGAGACAGATGACCTTGCATAGCCCTCTCTCACTTAAACCCAATTCACTTGCATGTCATGGCATCCCCTCCCTGATGCCATGGTTCTCTTTGAGAAGGACAAACAATAGCAGCAGCAGCATGACATAATTGCATTTTCATTTCTTCATGTAAACAAATTTTGTTTTGCATTTAATCCAATTTGCATCTTCTTTATTCTTTACATTACTCTTCTTTCAACCACATAGATGATGGAAATTTTCTATATCCTCCTTGGGGGAGTCTTTCTTTTCTCTAGTTTCTTTGCTTTGCAAATTTTTCTAATATAATTTTATATTATTATTTAATTGTTCATTTTGTTCTTTACATTGTTTTGACTTTTTGTATTGCCCTAATCTTTTGACTTCCATTTTCAACTGTAACTAAGTACATCGAGAATTTCAGAAACATTTGCTTTTTTTCCCCCCATATCTCATTCCATGTTTTTTGTTGTTGCCTTTATTCACATGATATAGTATTCAAAATTTTTATTGTACATGCTGACTAGCTATTGATATAACCTTTCAATTTCTTTCCATAGATTTTTACTAATTTTCTAGAGATGTTTCTGCAATGACAATATTTGATGCCTATCTGTAGAAATATATTTTTCTTTCTGTGGTTTTTGTCATGGCAATAGCCACAGCTTGTATTATTTTATAGAAGAGCTAAAATATTTTTATACTTTCTATAAAATATTGTGGGAGAATGCATTTGTTCATGATGTTATAGCAAATACAAGGAAATTTTAAAATTATCCTCCTTTGGTACTATTGGCCTATTAGTTGGATACATGCCATCAAACTCAAAAAAGGTTTTCTGAAATTCTTTTTCTAAGTGTGCCTATACTGTACAACTGTGCATACCTTTGATTCAGTGATACCATTTCTGTGTGTATCAAAGAGATCATGAAAAATGGAAAAGGATTTACGTATACAAAAATGTTTATAGTAGCTCTTTCTGTGGCAGCAAAGAATGGAGAATTCAGGGGATACTCATCAATTGGGGAATGGCTGTAGCATATTAATACAATGGAATGCTATTATACTATAAGAAATGAAGAACAAATTTCAGAAAAACCTGGAAAGACTTAAATAAACTGATGCTGAGTGAAGAGAGCAGAGTAAGATTTCTGTACATAGTAACAGCAACATTGTGTGATAGATACAGTGATCTAAGACAATTCCAAGATTCATGATAGAATATACTATCACATCCAGAGGTAGAACTATGAAGACTGAATGCAAATTGAAGGATACTATTTTCATTTTTTTCTCGTGATTTTTTCCTTTTATTATGATTCTTCTTTTACAACATGACTAATGTGAAAATATGTTTAATATGATTGTACATATATAATCTATATCAGAATTGCAATCTTGGGGAGGGGGGAGAAAAAACATTTGGAACTCAAAATCTTAAAAAAGTGAATGTTGAAAACTCTCTCTACATGTAATTAAAAAAATACTATTAGTTGAAAAAAACAATTGTGCCCATATTCTTTTCAAAATCATTAGAGGCATTAATATTATTTTTGCCATTTGCTTAATTATTTTTGCCAATTTTTTCATTACTGATCCAAGCTTATGCTCTAGACTCATTGAAAGCATCCTCCAATAGCATACAGTTCATAGACTATGCATGTCATGATGTTCCCAAATGATTTTCATTTTATCTACGTCTTTATATTTTGAAAGCCTTTTTTTTTTTTAGTGTACCTTAGAGATTTTAAGAATTGGAGTAGTACCATATTAAAAAGGTGGTTCTCAAATTTTTGTAGATAATATTATGTTTGAGTGAAGTGGAGAACGGTTGAGTCTGTAAAAGGGGTCTGTTTCCAGGACAGCTTACTAGTGAAATTTTTAAAGGGTTTTGAGACCATTCCCTGGAGGACTTGGAGGAATCACAAGCAAATCAATACCCTTTGCAAACTAGTTTCTGACTTGAGACTATTCTCTCTAACGTTGTCATTTCCTTCTTAACTGCCAAATGTGATAATGATCTTTTCTTCAGACTTCAGCCTCTCTGACACGTTTGATATTTCTGACTATTCTCTCTTGTAATCAATATATTGGCTCATCTCTGACTTTTCATGACACTGTGTTCTCTTGGCTCTTCTCCTACTGATCTCACTACTCCTTAGTCCTCTTTGCTGGCTTATTTTCCATTATACCCAACTGTGGGTGTTGTCCAAGATTCTACCTCAAGCCCTCATTCCTCTCTACAACTCTCTCTTTTTCATCAGCTCCCATAGGTTTAATTGTCATCTTTATGCAGATGATTCCTAGGTCCTACCCCAGTCTTTCCCCTGCCTACTGGATGTTTCAAACTGGATGTCCCAGAGACATCTCAATCTCAATATGTCCAAACCAGAATTCATTATGTCTCTCCTCAAATCTCTTTCAAATTGCCTTGTTTTTCTTGATGACACTGCCATTTTTCTAGTCTCCCTTCTCAGTAACCCCAGGAACTTTCCCTTGACTCAGTCATTTTTCTGTACATTACATATCCAATCAGTTGTCAAATTTTGTCCTTTTTCCTTCCCCAAAGCTTTCCATATCTTATTCCTTATATTTTATCCACTACCTTAATTTATTACTTCTCAGGTGATTACAACTGCTTTCTAATTGTTCTCCCTGCTTCACGTCTCTTAATTTTCTATACCACAGCAATATTCCATCCTAAAACAATCTAGTTTCTTAAATACTCTAAAACAATATTGATTAATATGGCTCACATATAATGTAGTTTCCCTAATTTTTCTCTTTTGATTAAATCTATTTTAACTTTAACTTTGTCTGAGATCAGTGATTACTACCCCTGCTCTTTTTTCCTAATAAATTGTACTGCAGATCATCATTATGTTTGTGCGTATTTCTTATTTCCTATCCTTGCTGAAACCTCTGCATTACTTCTACCCACTCCCTTGCCTTGCTTTCTATTCTTTCACCTATCCCTCCACCTCCCCATCTCCCACCCCAAACAAGGATCCCTCCCTTATTCTCTCCTGTCATTCTTTCCTCCCTCTTTATCCCATTCCCATAAATTTATAACCTTATCCCATTCCTGTTAATCTACACACTCTACAGACTACATACTCCCAGACCTAATCCCTTACTCTTATTTCTTTATAAATTTAGAAGATTTTACAATCTTTATATATATATATATATATATACACATATATAAATATATATACATATATATACATATATATACACTATATATTGTTTCTTCTTTAACCCATTACTGATATGAGTAGATTCCAGAACTACCAACCCTTCTCCCCCAACTAATTCCTTTATATCAGTTCTTCCTCTTGTACCTCATTTGTATGAAATAATTACTCTTTTTATCTTTCCTATATGGTTTAGCTTTTTAGAATCATATACTCAGGTCTACACCAATTTTTCTTTCAAACTATCCAATTACTAATGACAATCTTAGACATGTGGTTTATATTTCCATGAATAAAAAATAAACAATTTGTCCTTATTAAGTCCCTTTTAATTAATCTTTGATGTTTACCTCATATTTCTCTTGGATCTTGCATGTCAAATTTCATATTAAATTCAGTTCCTTTTGCAAGAACATCCTGAAAGTCTGGCAATTCATTAAGTATTCTTTTTTAAAATTCATGATTATACTTAACTTTTCTGAGTATGATATTTTTGGCCTCAACCCTGGTTTTTTTTCTCTTTGACAAATAGTGTTCCAAGACCTGTGGTCTTTTAATGTAGCTGTTGCTAGGTCTTATGTGATTCTAATTGTGGCTCTACAGTATTTGAATTGTTTTTTCTTGTTTTTGTAATATTTTTCTTTCTCTTAGGGATTTTTGTGGTAGGCTGCCTTTCAGATGGCATTGTTGAATTTTAAAAATTTTTACTTTTCCTCTTGTTCTAACAATTTAAGACAATTTTATTTGATTATTTCTTGGTTTGTTGTATCAAATTTTTAAAAAAATTGTAGCTTTTAGGTAATCCAGTTTTTCTTATATTTTCTCTTCTTGACCTATTCTCCAGAGCAGTTGTTTCTTTTTTTGTTTGTTTCATAGTATGTCAGATTTATTTATTTTTAAATAACTTTTTATTTTCAAATACATGCAAAGATAATTTTTTTTAACATTCACCCTTGCAAAACCCTGTATTTCAAATTTTTCTCCCTGCCTTTCCCCCATATCCCTTCCCTAGACAGCAAATAATCTAGTATATGTTAAACATGTGTGATTCTTGTGTACATATGTTCATACCTATCATGCTGCACAAGAAAAATCGGATCAAAAAGGGAACAAAATGAGAAAGAAAAAAAGCAAGCAAGTAATAACAAAAAAGGTGAAAATTCTATGTTGTGATCCACATTCAGTCCCCATAGTCCTCTCTCTGGAAGCAGATGGCTCTCTCCATCACAAGTCTATTGGAATTGGCCTGAATCACTTTATTGTTGAAAAGAGCCACATCCATCAGAGTTGTTGCTGTGGACAATGTTCTTTTCATTCTGCTCACTTTACTTGACATCAGTTCATATAAGTCTCTCCAGGACTTTCTGCAATCATCCTGTTAATCATTTCTTATAGAACAATAATATTCTATCACATTCATATACCATAACTTAGTCATAATTCAACTGATGGGCATCTACTCAGTTTCCAGTTTCTTGCCATTACAAAAAGGGCTGCTTACAAACATTTTTGCACTTATGGGTCCTTTCCCCTTTTTATGATATTTTTGGGATACAGACCCAATAATGAGACTAGTGGATCAAAGGGTATGCACAGTTTGCAGATCAGTTGTTTTCTTATGTTTTATATTTCCTTCTATTTTTTTTGTTTTTCATTTTTTGTTTTATAATATTAATTATATTATTTGTTTCTTGGTCTCTTATAACTTTGCTGGATTCTCCTTGCCAACTTTTAATTTTCTTTCTTCCTTCCTTCCTTCCTTGCTTTCTTGCTTTCTTGCTTCCTTGCTTCTTTTCTTCCTTCCTTGCTTTCTTGCTTCCCTGCTTCTTTTCTTTCTTTTCTTTCTTTCTTTCTTTCTTTCTTTCTTTCTTTCTTTCTTTCTTTCTTTCTTTCTTTCTTTCTTTCTTTCTTTCTTTCTTTCTTTCTTTCTTTCTTTCTTTCTTTCTTTCTTTCTTTCTTTCTTTCTTTCTTTCTTTCTTTCTTGCTTTCTTGCTTGCTTTCTTGCTTTCTTGCTTTCTTGCTTTCTTGCTTTCTTGCTTTCTTGCTTTCTTGCTTTCTTTCTTTCTTTCTTTCTTGCTTTCTTGCTTTCTTTCTTGCTTTCTTGCTTTCTTGCTTTCTTGCTTTCTTTCTTTCTTGCTTGCTTTCTTTCTTTCTCTCTTTATTGCTTTCTTGCGTGCTTTCTTGCTTTCTTTCTTGCTTTCTTTCTTTCTTTTTTTTTCCTGAGGCAACTGGGATGAAGTGACTTGCCCAGGGTCACACAGCTAGGAAGTGTTAAGTGTCTGATATCAGATTTGAACTCGGGTCCTCCTGATTTCAGGGCTGGTTCTCTATCCACTGCAGCATTTAGGTGCCCTCCTAATTCTAATTTTCAAGGAGCCATTTTCTTAAGATTCTGGATCTCCATTTCCAGTTGGTTGACTTTCTTTTCATTATCTTGTTTTTCTTGCACTGTCCTTACTTGAAAAAAAATTCTCCAATCTCTTTACTTTGATTTTAAAGTGCTTTATGAGTTCTATGAAATCTTTTGGAGTAAGTGATTATCTGACATTTCTCTTTGTAGTAGGAGAGGCTTTTCCTTCTTTAGTGTCTTCCTCTGAAGATTAATACTGGTCTTCTCTATTCCTACAGTAATTTTCTACAGTTGGATTCTTTCTTATTTGCCTGCTCATTTAAAAAAAATATTATTTATAGCATCTTTTGAGTGTAATTACCTTTAGTCCTGGAGTGTGAGGAATGGTGCCTCAGCTCCTCCTTTAGTTCTCCCTTCTGGCATGGAACTGAAACCAAGAACTCTACTCTCCTGTAAGTGCCTGCAGCCAGCAGCATCCCTGCCCCACTGCTTCTGCACTTGATAGGCATGTGCTGGTTCCTTCTCACCCAGAGCTGAGTTATGGCAGCATAGCTGGGCATGGTGTCCCTTATCAACAAATGTTCCCTCAATCTTCCTTAGTTCTGATGCCTGATACCCTGCACTGTTCTGGACATGAAAATTCTTGTGGGTGGCCTAGATTCCCAGCTGAGCTACCATGAGAACTGATTGCTGGTTGCTTTAAACAGTGTTTAAAGTATAAACACCTGGATGTGTTTATACTTCACATGGACCAAACCTTTGCCCTGGTATTTTTTTAAAGTTTTCTTCCTTCCTTCCTCCTGTCCTCTCTCCTTCCCTCTCTTTTTCTTTTCTTTTCTTTTCTTTTCTTTTCTTTTCTTTTCTTTTCTTTTCTTTTCTTTTCTTTTCTTTTCTTCCTTCCTTCCTTCCTTCCTTCCTTCCTTCCTTCCTTCCTTCCTTCCTTCCTTCCTTCCTTCCTTCCTTCCTTCCTTCCTTCCTTCCTTCCTTCCTTCCTTCCTTCCTTCCTTCCTTCCTTCCTTCCTTCCTTCCTTCCTTCCTTCCTTCCTTCCTTCCTTCCTTCCTTCCTTCCTTCCTTCCTATTTCCACTATTTCTTTGTGTAATCCACATTGATCACTAAGTTCAGATTCTTATGAATAATTGTGCTTCAGTTTCTGAATTGTCATAATAAACCTTTTTATGTCCAAAACCATAGAACTAAGCCATTTGTTGAGTTCCTCATGCGTCTATATTTTTAGCTGACTTCATATGAATGTTTCCTATTGAGGGGCTTTTAATTTTACTTTTGGATTTTAGAAATTTCATAAACCCTTTCAAGAGATAAGACATTTCTAGTTCTAGTTAACAAATCAAATGCTGTGAGCCAGTCACCAGCCTTTACTATTTCTCAGTTAATTGATAACTTTTTATTCTAAAAAGATTATTGTAGGTTTTCTATCTGTTTATCTTGAACTTTTAAATATCTATCAATCTTTTTCAATTTCATTAGTTTTTCTAGAATTGTCTCAGGGTGATGGGCCTTATTTTTTGTCAATGTATAGTATGTGGAATTTTATTAGGATGTTTTCCAAATATATTTTGATCCATTTAACAAATTTGAAAGTGTATGTCAAGACTGGCATCGATTGCATAAGTGTTAGTTAATTTAAACAATTTTTCCACTCTGTTTTGATTTTGGAATGCCAGTAATTTTTTAACATGTATTTTCAAATATTGCCTTTATCCATTCAATATTATTTTAAAATTCAAGCTCAAAGCTTTCAGTTCCTATATTTCATTAGTGTACAATGAGAATTTTATAAGAGTCCAGATGATATTTGATATCATTGGAGACAGATTCCATAAGATGAAGAAGCCATTTAATTTGATTTTTAGTGGAGCTATGTAGCTAATTACCATCCATATACATAAATGATTTAATAAGATGTTTTTGTTGTAATCCCTGAATTTGATCCAATTCCCATATTTAGTTCTGTCTAGGAGATGGATTTTTTCTTTTTTTTTTATTTTATAATTATAACATTTTTTACAACATTATCCCTTGTACTCCCTTCTGTTCCGAATTTTCCCCTACTTCCCTCCACTCCCTCCCCTAGATGGCAGGCATTCCCATACATATTAAATATGTTATAGTATATCCTAGGAACAATATATATGTGCAGAACCGAATTTTGTTGTTGTTGTTGCAAAGGAAGGATTGGATTCGGAAGGTAAAAATAACCTGGGGAGATAAACAAAAACTGCTAACAGTTTACTCCTTTCCCAGTGTTCCTTTTCTGGGTATAGATAATTCTGTCCATCATTGATCAATTGGAATTGGATTAGCTCTTCTCTACGTTGAAGATATCCACTTAGGAGATGGATTTAAGATTAGATGGGACAAAGACCTTAAATTGTCTTAAGCTATGAGATAACTAGGTGTTAGGGGATAGAATGCTGGCCTTAGAGTCCAGAAGACTTGAAGTCTAGCCTCAGATTCTTACTAGTTGTGGGATGTTGACTGATCCTGACCCTGTCACTTAGCTTCTCTGTGCCTCAGTTTCCTCAGTTGTAAAATGGAAATAACAGTAATGTATTGTATGGAGTTGTAGTGGGGATTAAATGAACGAATATTACTAATGTTAGCACAATGTCTGGCAAAAAGCAGGTGATCAATGAATGCATACTCCCTCTTCCTTCCCATCTCCCTGAAAAAATGCAATTCTTGGATGTTATTCTGTACACAGCATGTTTTGTTTTGTTTTTTTCTTTTAAGTAGTACTTCATTTTTCCTAATTACATGTAAAGACAATTTTTAACATTCTTTTTTTTGTATACAAATCATGGATTTACTTATTGTTTTGTCTATTCTTTTTTTTTTTTTGTAAATAGTATTTTATTTTCCCCAATTACATGTAAAGATAGTTTTCAGCATTCATTTTTGTAAGCTTTTGAATTCCAAATTTTTCTCCTTTCCAATCATGTTAAACATATTGCCATGTTTATCATGTTGTGAAAGGAGAATCAGAACAAAAGAAAAAAAAAAAGGAAAAGTATGCTTTGATCTTTATTCATATTATCCATAGTTCTTTCCCTGGATATAGATAGCATCATGAGTCTTTCAGAATTGTCTTAGGTCATTGTATTACTAAGAAGAGCTAAGTTTATGAAAGTTGATTATCACACGATGTTGCTGTTACTATGTAACAATATTCTGCTTCTGCTCTCTTCACTCAGCATTAGTTAATATAAATATTTCCATGTTTTTCTGAAATCTACCTACTCATCATTTCTTATAGCACAATAATATTCCATTAAATCCATATAGCACTTCTTCAGCCATTCCCCAATTGATGGGCATCACCTCAATGGCCAATTTTTTTGCTACTACAAAAAGAGCTGTTATAAATATTTTTGTACATGTCCTTTCCTCATTTCAATGATTTTTTGGGGGGATACAAACCTAGTACTGGTACTGCTGGATTAAAAACACAGTATGCACAGTTTGATTGCCCTTTGGGCATAGTTCCAAATTGCTCTCCAGAATGGTTAGATCTCCATTAGTGTCCTAATTTTCCCAGTTCTCCAAAATATATCATTTTCCTTTTCTGTCATATTAGCCAATCTGATACACATGAGGTGGTGCCTCAGAATTATTTAAATTTGTATTTCTCTAATCAATAGTGATTTAGAACATTTTGATAGGATTATAGATAGCTTTAATTTCTTTATCTTCTTCCTCTTGGCCGTTCATACCCTTTCACCATATATATATATAATTGGGAAATGACTTATATTGTTATAAATTTGACTCAGTTCTCTATACATTTGAGAAATGAGGCTTTTACGAGAAATATTGGCTGTAAAAATATTTCTCATCTTTCTGCTTTTGTTCTCATCTTGATTGAATTGATTTTGTTTTTGCAAAATCTTTTAAAGTTAATGCAATTAAATTTATCCATTTTGTATTTCATTATGTTCTCTATCTCTTGTTTGGTCATCAATTCTTCTTCATAGATCTTAGAGGTAAACAATTCTTTGATCTCCCAATTTGCTTATGGCATCACCTTTATGTCTAAATCATATCCATTTTAACTTTATCTTGGTATATGGTGTGAGATATTGGTTTATATTTAGTTTCTGCCACACTGTTTTTCAATTTTCACAGCAGTTTTTGTCAAACAGTAAGTTATTATCCCAGAAACTGAAAATTTGGGGTTTATCAAACAGTAGATTGCTATAGTCATTACTACTGTGTCTTGTGTACTTATTCTAGTTTTCTGATCTACCACTCTATTTCTCAGTCAATACCAAATACTTTTGATGATTGCTGCTTTCTAATATAGTTTTAGATCTAGTATGACTAAGACACTTTATTTTGAATTTTTTATCCTCATTTAATTCCCTTGATATTCCTGACCTTTTGTTCTTCCAGATGAATTTTGTTATGAATTTTTCCACCTCTATAAAATAAATGTTTTGTAGTTTGACTAGTATGGCACCAGATAAGTAAATTAGGTAGAATTATCATTTATATTATATTAACTTGGTCTTCCTTTGAGCAATTGATATTTTTCCAACTGTTTAGATATAACTTTATTTATATGAAAAATATTATGTAACTATGTTCATAGAGTTCCTGGATTTATTTAGACAAGTAGACTCCCAAATATTTTATATTGTCTATAGTTATTTTTAATGGAATTTTTCTATTTCTTGCTGCTGAGTTTTGTTGATGACATATAAAAATGCTGATGATTTATGTGTACTATGATTTTTTTTTTTTCTGCAGAGAGTGGGAGTTTTGTTTCCTTGTTGCCTATTCTAGTTACTTCATTTTCTTTTTCTTCTCATATTGCTGAAGTAAACATTTCTAGTACAAAATTGAATAATAGTGATTATATAATGTTCTGGTTAGCTTTCTGGAGGTCTTGGGACCAGCCTTGTTTTTAGCAATTAATCACCATGAGAATAGTCGGGAATAAAGTCCAAAGTCTTTATTATCTCCTTCACAGTCTATTTCCTTCGCCTGGGGCTGGCTAGCTTTCTGGAGGCCCTCCCAAATGGGTCCTATTTCAGTAGAGGAATGCAGGAGGCAGGAGAGCCACCAGGATGGTCTCTATCTTGAAGTCTGTCACTGGCTGAGTTTGTCCCCAGTTTATATACTCTATTACAATTACATCATTACAATATACTGACTATAAACCAATCATTATATCATTAGGGAAACATTATTTGCTGTCAGATTAAATCAGTCATACTGAACTAGAGAACTCACATGCTAAAATAGCATCAATTCCACTGACTTAACACATTGTTGTAGGATTAAATCAATCATACTGAGTTCCTGCCCTTTACGAATGAGAAGGCTTCTAGAGGTAGAGCCGAGATGGTGAAGTAAAGGCAGGAACTTACCCCATCTCTCCCCCCAAATTCCTTTAAATAATGACTCTAAATAAATTTTAGAGCATCAGAAGATCCAAAATGTTGAAGACAATGTAGAAAGCAGAAAAGGCCTATGAGATCAGAATGGGAGTGCAGCATGCAGTTCTGCTATAGGCTGAGTCAGCTCCAGCCCCTTCTGAGCCCCAGCATCAGCAAAGTAAGAATAGGTCTAGGGACCTCTGAAATAGTGAAGGCTTCTAGTTCATCCCCATTGTAGATAATGCTTGCTGATGGTTTTAGATAAACACTATTTCTCATTTTAAGGAAAGCTCCTTTTATCCCATGCTTTCTAGTGTTTTTATTAGGAATGACTGCTATATTTTATCAAAAGTTTTTTTCTGCAACTATTGAGATAATTATATAATTTCTATTGGTTTTGCTGTTGATATGGTATATTATGCTAATAGTTTTTCTAGTATTTAGCCAGTCCTGAACTGCGGGTATAAATCCTACCTGGTCATAGTGTAATATCCTGGTGATAAATTCCTATAATCTCTTTGCTAATGGTTTATTTAAATTTCTTGCATCAATATTCATTAGCAAAATTGGTCTATAATTTTCTTTCTCTGGGCTTTTCCTAGTTTAGGTATCAATACCATATTTGTGTCATAAAAGGAATTTGTTAAAACTCCTTCATCTAATGGTAGAAACTAGCCATTGACCCACACAACACCGTATACCAAAATCAGATCAAAATGGGTTCATAACCTAAGCATAAAGAATGAGATTATAAATAAATTAGAAGAACATAGGATAGTTGACCTCTCATACCTGTGGAAGAGGAATGAATTTATGTCCAAAGAAGAACTAGAGATCATTATTGATCACAAAATAGAAAATTTTGATTATATCAAATTGAAAAGGTTTTGTACAAATAAAACTAATGCAGATAAGATTAGAAGGGAAACAATAAACTGGGGAAACATTTTTACAGTCAAAGGTTCTGATAAAGAACTCATTTCCAAAATATATAAAGAATTGACTCTAATTTATAAGAAATCAAGCCATTCTCCAATTGATAAATGGTCAAAGGATATGAACAGACAATTCTCAGATGAAGAAATTGAAACTATTTCTAACCATATGAAAAAGTGCTCCAAGTCATTATTAATCAGAGAAATGCAAATTAAGACAACTCTGAGATACCATTATACACCTGTCAGATTGACTAGAATGACAGGGAAAGATAATGCGCAATGTTGGAGGGGATGTGGGAAAACTGGGACACAATTTATTCAGCTATTCTCCAATTGATGGGCATCTACATAGTTTCCAGTTTCTGGCTATTACAAAGAGGGCTGCCACAAACATTTTTGCACATACAGGTCCCTTTCTCTTCTTTAAGATCTCTTTGGAATATAAGCCCAATAGTAATACTGCTGGGTCAAAGGATATGCACAGTTGGATAACTTTTTGAGCACAGTTCCAAATCGCTCTCCAGAATGGCTGCATCTGTTCACAATTCCACCAACAATGTATCAGTGTCCCAGTTTTCCCACATCCCCTCCAACATTGCGTATTATCTTTCCCTGTCATTCTAGCCAATCTGACAGGTGTGTAGTGGTATCTCAGAGTTGTCTTAATTTGTATTTCTCTGATTAATGATGACTTGGAGCATCTTTTCATATGGCTAGAAATAGTTTCAATTTCTTCATCTGAGAATTGTCTGTTCATATCCTTTGACCATTTATCAATTGGAGAATGACTTGATTTCTTATAAATTAGAGTCAATTCTTTATATATTTTGGAAATGAGGTCTTTATCAGAACCTTTGACTGTAAAAATGTTTTCCCAGTTTATTGCTTCCCTTCTAATCTTGTCTGCATTAGTTTTGTTTGTACAAAAACTTTTCAATTTGATATAATCAAAATTTTCTATTTTATGATCAATAATGATCTGTAGTTCTTCTTTGGTCATAAATCCCTTCCTCTTCCACAGGTCTGAGAGATCAACTATCCTATGTTCTTCTAATTAACTTATAATCTCATTCTTTATGCCTAGGTCATGAACCCATTTTGAATTTATCTTAGTGTATGGTGTTAAGTGTGGGTCAATACCTAATTTCTGCTATATTCATTTCCAATTTTCCCAACAATTTTTGTTAAACAGTGAGTTCTTATCCCAAAAGCTAGGGTCTTTAGGTTTGTCAAAGACTAGATTATTAAAGTTATTGACTGTTTTGTCCTTTTGAACCTAACCTATTCCACTGATCAACTAGTATATTTCTTAGCCAATACCAAATAGTTTTGGTAACTACAGCTTTATAATAAAATTCATTCATTCATTTATTTATTTATTTATTTATTTAATTATTTATTTATTTATTTATTTATTTATTTATTTATTTATTTATTTATTTTTAGGCTGCGGTTAAGTGACTTGCCCAGGATCACACAGCTAGGAAGTATTAAGTGTCTGAGACCATTCTGGAGAGCAATCTGGAATTATGCCCAAAAAGTTATCAAACTGTGCATACCCTTTGACCCAACAGCGCTACTACTGGGATTATATCCCAAAGAAATACTAAAGAGCGGAAAGAGACATATATGTGCCAAAATGTTTGTAGCAGCTCTTTTTGTTGTAGCTAGAAACTGGAAGATGAATGGATGTCCATCAGTTGGAGAATGGTTGGGTAAATTGTGGTATATGAAGGTTATGGAATATTATTGCTCTGTAAGAAATGACCAGCAGGAGGAATACAGAGAGGCCTGGAGAGACTTAGGTCAACTGATGCTGAGTGAAATGAGCAGAACCAGAAGATCACTGTATACTTCAACAACAATACTGTATGAGGATGTATTCTGATGGAAGTGGAAATCTTCAACATAAAGAAGATCCAACTCACTTCCAGTTGATCAATGATGGACAGAAATAACTATACCCAGAGAAGGAACACTGGGAAGCGAATGTAAATTGTTAGCACTAATATCTGTCTGCCCAGGTTGCATGTACCTTCGGATTCTAATGTTTATTGTGCAACAAGAAAATGATATTCACACACATGTATTGTACCTAGACTATATTGTAACACATGTAAAATGTATGGTATTGCCTGTCGTCGGGGGGAGGGAATAGAGGGAGGGGGGGCAATTTGGAAAAATGAATACAAGGGATAATATTATAAAATATATATATAATAAAAAAAAAAAAAAAAAAAAAAAAAAGTGTCTGAGACCAGATTTGAATTCGGGTCCTCCTGAATTCAAGGCTGGTGCTCTAACCATTGCGCCACCTAGCTGCCCTATAATATAATTTTAGATCTGGTACACCTAGGCCACCTTCATTTGATTTTTTTTCATTGGTTCCCTTGAAATTCTTGACCTTTTGCTTTTCCATATGAACATTGTTGTTATTTTTTCTAGGTCATTAAAATCGTTTTTTGGGAGTCTGATTGGTATAATGATAAATAAATAGATTAGTTTAGGTAGTATTGTCATCTTTTTATATTTGCTTGCCCTATCCAAGAGCATTTTATATTTTTCCAGTTGGTTAGAACTGACTTTATTTGTGTGGAAAATGTTTTGTAGTTTTGCTTATATAGTTTTTGATTTTCCCTTGGCAGATAGATTCCTAAATATTTTATACTATTGGTAGTTACTTTAAATGGAATTTCTCTTTGCAACTCTAACTGTTGGATTTTATTAGTGATATATAAGAATTCTGATGACTTATATGGGTTTATTTTGTATCCTGCAACTTTGCTAAAGGTGTGGATTATTTCTAATAGCTTTTTAGTAGAATCTCTGGGGGTTCTCTAAGTATACCATCATATCATCAGCAAAGAGTGATAATTTGGTTTCCTCATTGCCTACTTTGATTCCTTTAATCTATTTTTCAACTCTTATTGTCAAAGCTAGCATTTCTAATACAATATTGAATAGTAATGGTGAAAGTGGGCCACCTTGTTTCACTCCTGATCTTATTGGGAATGGTTCTAGTTTATCCCCATTACATATGATGCTTACTGATGGTTTTAAATAGATGCTACTGATTATTTTAAGGAAAAGTCCAAAATGGGGTTATTTAAGTATTTTCTTTTCTGTTAATCTGGACAATTAAAATTTTTGTAAATATTCATCCATTTTATTTAAATTGTCAGATTTATTAGCGTACAATTGAACAAAATAACTCCTAATTATTACTTTAATTTCTTCTTCATTGGTGGTGAATTCATTTTTGATATTGATAATTTGCTTTTCTTCTTTCTTCCTTTTTAAAAATCAAATTGACCAAAGGGTTATCTATTTTGTTGTTTATTTTTCATAAAGCCAACTTTTAGTTTTATGTATTAGCTCAATAGTTTTCTTAGTTTCAATTTTATTAATCTCTCCTTTGATTTTTAGAATTTCTAATTTGGTATTTAATTGAGAAGTTTACATTTGTTTTTTGTTTTTTTCTAGTTTTTTAAATTGCATGATGTACTCATTGATCTGTTCTTCTTATGTTTCATTTATATAAGGATTTAGTTATATAAAAAATTTGCCCTAAATCTGCTTTGGTTGCATTCCATAAATTTGGGGATGTTTTCTCATTATTGTTATTCTCTTTGCTGTTTGTTTCTATGATTTGTTGCTTGTCTATTCATTCGTTGGGTTAGATTATTTGGCTTCCAATTAGTTTTAACCTATTTTTCTGTGGCCTTTTCTTATATCTAATTTTTATTGCATCTTGATCTGAAAAAGATATATTTAATATGTTTGCCTTTCAGCACTTGGTTGTGAGATTTTTAATGCCCTAAGATGTGGTCAGTTTTTGTGTAGATATCTTGTACTGCTGAGACAAAAGTGTATTTTTTTTTCTATCCCACATTAAATTTTCTCCATAGGACTATCATATCTACCTTTTCTAAAAACTCTATTCATCTCAACTTCATTCTTGTTTATTTTATAGTTCAATTTATCTACTTCTGAAACAGGGAGGTTGAGGTCCTCACTAGAATAGTTTGCTTTCTATTTCTTCCTGTAATTCCTATAAATTTTCTTTTAAGAATTTGAAAGTTTAAAAGTCTCCTATTTCACTGAATATCCATCTTTTCCCCTAAAAGGTTATGCTCAATTTAGCTGAGTAGTACAAGCTTCTTTGACTTCTGGGATATCATATTCCAAGTATTCTGATCCTTTAATACAGAATCCTGAGCAATTTTGACTGTGGATGCCTGATATTTGAATTGTTTCTTCCTGGTGGCTTGTAATATTTTCTCCTTGGCATGAATTCTGGAATTGACATAATGGTTCTTGGAATTTTCATTTTAGGATCTCTTTTGGGGAAGATTGGTGGATTCTTTTTGTGACTATCTTACCCTCTGATTCTTGAAAGATGCTATTCAGGCTCTTTTTTAAAATCATGGTTTAACTAGTCCAATAATTCTTAAATTATCTCTTCTGGACCTATTTTCCAGTTCAGTTATTTTTGCAATGAGGTATTTTACATTCTCTTCTATTTTTTCATTCTTTTGGTTTTGTTTCGCTGATTTTGATGTCTCATAGAGTCACAAGCTTTTATTTGTTCAATTCTAATTTTTAAGGAATTATTTTCTTTAGTTAGCTTCTGTACCTCTTTTTCAATTTGGCCAATTCTATTTTTTAAGGAGTTGTTTTCTTTTTCTTTCTTTCTTTTTTTTTAAACTGAGGCAGTTGGTGTTAAGTGACTTGTCCAAACTCACATAGCTAGAAAGTGCTAAAGTATAGGAAGCAAGATTTGAACTCAGGGTTGGTGCTCTATCTACATCAACTAGTTGCCCCAGGAATTGTTTTCTTCAGTTAATTTTTGTACTTACTATTCTTTTTTTTTAATTTATATATATATATTTTTATAATATTATCCCTTGTATTCATTTTTCCAGATTATCCCCTCCCTCCCTTTATTCCCTCCCCTAGATGACAGGTAATCCCATACATTTTACATGTGTTACAATATAACCTAGATACAATATATGTGTGTAAATACCATTTTCTTGTTGCACATTAAGTATTAGCTTCCGAAGGTAGAAGTAACCTGGGTAGATAGACAGTAGTGCTAACAATTTACATTCACTTCCCAGTGTTTCTTCTCTGGGGTGTATTTCTGTCCATCACTGATCAACTGGAAGTGAGTTGGATCTTCTTTGTGTTGAAGATATCCACCTCCATCAGAATACCTCTTCATACAGCATTGAAGTGTACAGTGATCTTCTGGTTCTGCTCATGTCACTCAGCATCAGTTGATGTAAGTCTCTCCAAGCCTCTCTGTATTCCTCCTGCTGGTCATTTCTTACAGAGCAATAATATTCCATAACCTTCATATACCATAATTTACCCAACCATTCTCCAATTGATGGGCATCCATTCAACTTCCAGTTACTAGCTACAACAAAAAGAGCTGCCACAACATTTTGGCACATACAGGTCCCTTTCTGCTCTTTAGTATTTCTTTGGGATATAAGCCCAATAGCAGCAATGCTGGGTCAAAGGGTATGCACAGTTTGATAACTTTTTGGGCATAGTTCCAAATTGCTCTCTAGAATGGCTGGATTCTTTCACAACTCCACCAACAATGTATCAGTGTCCCAGTTTTCCCACATCCCCTCCAACATTCATCATTATTTGTTCTTGTCATCTTAGCTAATCTGACAGGTGTGTAGTGGTATCTCAGAGTTGTCTTAATTTGCATTTCTCTGATCAGTAGTGATTTGGAACACTCTTTCATATGAGTGGAAATAGTTTCAATTTCATCATCTGAGAATTGTCTGTTCATATCCTTTGACCATTTATCAATTGGAGAATGGTTTGATTTCTTATAAATTAGGGTCAGTTCTCTATATATTTTGGAAATGAGACCTTTGTCAGAACCTTTACTTTTAAAAATATTTTCCCAATTTGTTACTTCCCTTCTAATCTTGTTTGCATTAGTATTGTTTTGTACTTACTATTCTTTTGCATAACTCTCATTTCTTTCTCCCTTTTTCCTTTACCTCTCTTAATTTATTTTTAAAATCTTTTTTGAGTCTTTTGAAGAGTACTTTTGGGGCTTGAAACTAATTCACATTTCCCCTTTAGCCTTTGCTTGTAGGCATTGTGACATTGTTGTCCTCTTCTAAGTTTGTGTTCTGAGCTTCCCTGTTGCTATAGTTGCTTTCTATGGTCAGGGGTCTTTTTTTGGCTTTTGCTCATTTTTTAAAGTTGAATTCTTCTCCTGGAGCACAGTGGACACTGTCTCAAGCTTCTTGCACTGTGTTCCAGGGATTTGGTCATTGGCTTTCTGTGCAGGGGTCTCTGGGGCTAGCAGCTTGCTCTTTATGCTAGGATGGCCTAGCCCAGTCACACCACTTTTGCTCTGGGTTCTGGGGCTAGCAGCTTGTCTGTTTTGTTGGGGCTGGAGGCCTCACAGATGGCCTGATACACCACTGGCCTGCTGAACTGGGATTGTGGGTCCTTGGTTGCTAATCTGTGCCTGAGAACACTAGCAACAGTCTCTGCTTCCACTTAACCTAAGTGAGACAGATCCTTCCTAAAGGCCTTCCAAGTTATCTTGAGCTAGAAAATAATTTCATTCCATCTTTTTTATGAATTTTGTTGCTTCAGACTTTTTTTTGAGGCTTTAATTAACATTGTTTTAGAGGGAAACTGGGAAGAGTTCAGGCAACATCCTGGCTTCTGTCTGTCTTTTTGACTCTACTCCACAGCATATTTTAAATAATGAATAGTTTTCCAGGTGGACATCAAATGCTCTAGCATTCTCATGATACTTTAGTACATTTTATATATTTGTAGTGCTTGAATAACCCATGAGTACAGAATTGAGTCAAAGGATTTGCAATAATCAAAAAAAGTAGATTTATGCTATGTCATTTTTAAGGTAGCTTAATAATTTCCCACTTGATATTATTTCCTCTTCATATTCTGGAATCTGGGGACACACTTTTTTTTTTTTTTTTTTTTTTTTTTTTTGCAACATGCACTTGTTGGCAATACATTGTTACATGATTTAGAACTGAAAGTATAATTGACAAAAAAGCAGTTTGAGGTCCTTTTGTAAAATCTATTTTCAATTTGATTATTATATAGTACTGATATTGCAATCTACCCTCAAAACCAAGAAGACATGAATTCAAGATCTATTTCTGATACATTTTGGCTGTGTGATCCTGGGCAAGTCATTTAACTTCCTAATACTGCAGGCAGCTCCTGAAGAGAAAGTGCGAGCTGGCATTAGTGGAGGGAATTTCTTCACCTGAGAGTCCCCTACACTAACAAAATTTCAGGTTTAGTTGTTATTCTTCTCATATATTATTGATGCACAATAAAAATATAAGTCTTAATCCATTTCATGCACACTTATAGTTTGCCCATTTTAATGATCAGCACCATTGTCCCTGAAGCATTTGTAGTAGTGGGAGTATTTTTGATTTGTTCCAATCTCTCTTGTTTTCTTGTGGTTCAAAACAGGGGTAGTGCCATTTTCTCTGCTCTTCTTTGCATTAAGCTAATGGTATCCAGTAGAGCTAGTGCACAACTTTATGCTACCCTGTCTATTTCTTAGATCTATAGAAGCAATTTGATCACACTGGCTGCTGGGGTGCTAACCCAAAAAGTAGATATCTCAAGAGCCCAATTGTCTAGCTTTTCAAGATTTTTGCCAGGCCTTTCTAGCTACCACATGGATCTCAGAGCACATGAACTTCCATCTGTATAATACCTTGATTGGTATTCCCTTACTTTGCTTTGCTCTCACCCTCTCACCACATAGATGACAGGTTGCATTTTGAGGGGACTATTATTTTTTTTATAAGCACCATAATGGTCTAAGGAGCTCTGCTTTGAGAAAAAAGGATGCAAAGAGGTCTTAGTCCCCAGGGATTTCTACTCTAAAGACATTGTCTAATTCACCTTGTTCATTACTATTTGTTTCTACAGGACTTGTAGCTTTTTTCTCCTAATGAGGACTCAGCATTCTACAGATAACAAACCTAATTTCCTATAGGAATTCAGGGCATCCCCAATGGTTGGGGTAGAGAGGAAGAACAGGGAGACACTTTGTGATTCCAGCCTTAATTTCAAACTCCACCTGTCACTAAAGTCTGTATTCACTCTGATCATAGTAGTTTGAGGTTTATGTTAATTATGTAATTTCCTTTCATATACTTACTGCCTATCTCCATAAACTAGACTTTCTATTCTAGTTGCTGTGGATCTAATTATTGCTATCAGCTTTAACTTAAAGTTAATTCTGATTATCTTAAGTATTCTTGTTTGTCTCTTAGTAGGTGGTATATACCTGACATCTGACACCAAAGTAAAATAAAGAAAGGGAGGAAAATAATTCCTTTAACAATGCCCTCGTTTATGAATTTCTTTAGTGTAATTTAGCCTTCTGCCTACTTGTTATAAATCACTGAATAAGAGTAGGGCTAAGTCAATAGAGGCCCCAAATGTGCCAAAATCATTAAAGATTTGGAACTAGAAACTCTGTTCACATCCCATCATTAGATTCCTTTTTTTCCCATTATCTCCTGTAACCCCTGCCTCAGTTTCTCTACCGCTAATCTATCTGAGAGAACTGATCTCTGAATTAATTAACTAATGTTCATTAAATGTCCATAGGGTAAATGCTATGTGGCTGCTAAATAGTATTAAATAATTACAGCCCACGAAAAATGAGCCCATCATCTCATTTATCTGATGCAGGAAACTGTTGTTATGTGTCTTTTTCACAATGACTTTATTTAACAAGAGCTGATCTTTGCAATTTGGTTTATTTTCTCTATCCCTTCTAATTCTAAACTAAGGAGTTATTAGCAGATAACTGCTCATTGCTGCTGTAAATCAAGAAAATGCTCATTAAAAGCCCAATCCTGCAATTGCTAGTTTTGGCTGCATGAAAATGAGAAAAGAACATGATTTTGGTGAAGTGTACTAAATTTCAAAACACTCAGGAAGGGAAACATGAAATGATATTTCCAGGGGCTCTTATTTTATTTACTGAAACTAGCACATGCATGGCAAATACTGGAGCAAGATGAGTTCAGCAAATATTGAGAAAACTGAGAAAAAGGAACTTTTGTAGATGACAGCTTACCAAAGTTATGTTTTTGGGCCCCAATGGAACTAGAGAGGAAATTGTCTACCACTGTGAGGGCTAACTTTTGTCCTTAGGTACTGACATTGATGATCACAGATTGAAGGCTAATTTTAAGAGCATATTTTCAAATTTTTTATAATAAAAATAAAGAACTGATGCTTAAAACAGATGACCTGGGCTGAAAAGGCAGAATGACCACAGAACCTCCATCATTGCCCACTTTTCCCTTTTTACTGCCTCCCAAATCACACTTATTTTTCTTTTGTCTTGCAGCCAATGTATTGGATCTTAAAGTAGGGTAGGAGTATATAAAATAGGTATAGGGAAGGAATGTGATTTTTAGAGGGGATTATAGGAAGGATGTTAAGCTCTGACTTATGCTTGAATTTTGCTATTCTTTTCCCAAAGTATATATCCTTTATAAGACTTGTAGAATTTGATTTTGTGATATTATTCTTTGTTGTGATTGCTGATTTTCCAGCATAATTACTTGAATTGAAAAGCTAGTAATCTTCAAAGTTTTAGCCTCAAGTTTGTGGTATTCATGAACTGCTTCTTCTTTTATCATTATTTTTTTTTCTTACAATGGTTTTCTACATTCATTTCTGTAAGATTTCAAGTTCCAATTTTTTTCTTCCTCCTTCCCTCCCTCCCCAATTCCCAAGACAGCAAGCAATCTGGTATCATTAATTCTTTGCTTGGTTTTTAGATACTTCTTTTATTTTTGCATATACCTTTTGCATCAAATAAATATTTATTGAATTGATTCAAAATAGCCTATGGCCAGCAGCTTAGATAGTGCAGTGGATAGAGCATTTCAGTCTTAGTCACTAGCTAGTTGTGTAACCCCAGGCAAGTCACTTAACCCTATTTGTCTCAGTCCATCTGTAAACTGATCTGGAGAAGGAAAAGACAAGCCTCTCTAGTAACTTTGTCATAGAAACTTCAAATGGGATCATGAAAAATTGGACACAACTGAAATGACTAAATGGCAGCAATATAAGACCTGCTCAAATATTAATTTAGGACTTAATGTACCAGTTAGACAAAAAAAATTGCAAGATTCTGAACAAATTTCCAGACAGATTTTCCAAACGTCCTTTGGAGCAAGAAAATAATATAAATTGGCCTTGAAACAAAGCAGTGGAAGTAAGTACCATGTTTTACATAGGTCTTTAAAAATATATTTGCATTATTGAATTGGGCTGAGACTTCAGTTCCTGAATGTATAAAATAGAGAGATTGAATTTCATAATGACTTACCCAATGTCCCATAATACAACTGGGACTGAATCCCAACTTTCTTAGGTGACTTGCCTAAGGTCATACAGCTAGTGAGAGTTAAGTGTTTGAGGCTGGATTTGAACTCAGGTCCTCCTGAATCCAGGGCCAGTGCTCTATCCTCAAACCATTTTTAAAAATTATTAAAGCTTTTTATTTACAAAACATATGCATGGGTAATTTTTCAACATTGACCCTTGCAAAACCTTCTGTTCCAAATTTTCCCCTCCTTCCCCCATCCCCTCCCCTAGATGACAGGTAGTCCAATACATTAAATATGTTAAAATATATGTTAAATCTAATATATGTATACATATTTATACAGTTATATTGCTGCACAAGAAAAATCAGATCAAGAAGGAAGGAAAAACCTGTGAAAGAAAACAAAATGCAAGCAAATAACAGAGAGAATGACAATGCTATTCTATGGTCCACATTCAGTTCCCACAGTTTTCTCTCTGGGTGTATGTAGATGGCTCTTCTTCAACACTGAACAAGTGGGACCAGTTCGAATCGTCTCATTATTGAAAAGAGCCACATCCATCAGAATTGATCATCATACAGTATTGTTGTTGAAGTATATAATGATCTCCTGGTCCTGCTCATTTCACTCAATCAGTTCATGTAAGTCTCTCCAGGCCTCTCTGAAATCATCCTGTTGGTCATTTCTTACAGAACAATAATATTCCATAATATTCATATACCACAATTTATTCAGCCATTCTCCAACTGATGGGCATCTACATACTTTCCAGTTTCTGGCCACTACAAAAAGGGCTGCCAGAAACATTCTTGCACATACAGGTCCCTTTCCCTTCTTTAAGATCTCTTTGGGATATAAGCCCAATAGTAATACTGCTGGGTCAAAGAATATGCACAGTTGGATAACTTTTTGAGCACAGTTCCAAATCACTCTCCAGAATGGCTACATCTGTTCACAATTCCACCAACAATGTATCAATGTCCCAGTTTTCCCACATCCCCTCCAACATTGCTTATTATCTTTCCCTGTCATTCTAGCCAATCTGACAGGTGTGTAGAGGTATCTCAGAGTTGTCTTAATTTGCATTTCTCTGATTAATAATGACTTGGAGCATCTTTTCATATAGCTAGAAATAGTTTCAATTTCTTCATCTGAGAATTGTCTGTTCATATCCTTTGACCATTTATCAATTGGAGAATGGCTTGATTTCTTATAAATTAAAGTCAATTCTTTACATATTTTGGAAATGAAGTCTTTATCGGAACCTTTGACTGTAAAAATGTTTTCCTAGTTTGTTTCCCTTCTAATCTTGTCTGCATTAGTTTTTTTTTTTTTTTTTGTACAAAAATTTTTCAATTTGATATAATCAAAGTTTTCTATTTTGTGATCAGTAATGATCTCTAGTTCTTCTTTGGACATAAATTCATTCCTCTTCCACAGGTAAACTATCCTGTGTTCCTCCAATTTATTTATAATCTCATTCTTCATGCCCAAGCCATGAACCCATTTTGACCTGATTTGGGTGTACAGTGTTAAGTGTGGGTCAATGCTTAAAGCATGAATTTAACAATCCTGAACATTGAACAAGGTATCGATTGCTGAACTTGAAATCTGAAAGTCTTGGGTTCAAGTTCTACCTTTGAGATTTAATTAGATTTATGACTCTGGTCTATTCATTTAACCTCTTTGGGCTTTGATTTCCAAATCTGTTAAATGAGGTTCCTTCCAGCTCTAAATCTGTTATCCTACAATCCTCCTTCAATATAAAAAGAATGGAAAAAAGGGATTCTATATGAAAATGTGAACTTTTATTAGGTACAGCAACAAAAAATGTTGCTACAAATATTTTTTGTATGTTGGTGTCCTTTCTGTGTTTGATTTCTTTCCTAGCAACTCTGAAGAACCGCAATTTGTAGAGAAACTGTACCTCTGAATTGATGCAAGGAGTTTCCACACTGGGAGATCTCTATGCCAAAACTGTAACTTGGTTGAAGTAATTGGGGCCTCTCCATAGGTAATCAATATCTAGGTCTAATGTTTTCCGATAGAGACTTCATTGTCTCTACATCTTGAGGTCTTCCATCAGGAAAATAACATGTATCTCCACCCCTGAGGGTCCTGTTGCTTTCCCAGGATCACTTTCCCCACACCTGCAGCTATTCCCTTTCCCCTCTTTTGCCCCCTCCTTATGATTATTTATTGCTCCAAAGGCTGAAGTTGAACTCTCTGGGCAACAACTCATTCCTTTTTCCAATGTCCACAACTGCATAGGTGTGGAGGAGATTGCTCTCTGTATCCTTTACTCAACTGAATTTGCCTTAAGTGACTGAATTACCATTTGTGATTCTGCCTTTCATCAATTAAATAACAGGCGAGACCAAACATGCATATGGGCTTGTATATATACATATATATGCACATATGTGTGTAAAATATTGAGAGAGGCAATTATGCCCTGATAAACTTTAAAACTAAGTCAATCTTTGAACAAAATGAATCCCTTGAGCCTATCAATTGATCCTTGACTATAACTCCCACCTCCAAGTCCTCAAATTGGTCAGAAGAACAAAAAGCAAATTATCTAAAGAAATTCTTCCATTGAAACAAACTTGGCACATAGCAGAAACAGACTTCTGTCTGAAAGGGGGGGGGGTGTCTCTCTTACAGACTTGAAAACATTCAAGTTGGAGTCAAAGATCATATATCCTTTTATCTTTAAATTGACTGGTGGATATATTTGCATATTTTAATCCACCTTAAATACAATAAGAACAGAATCATAGAATTATAAAATCTTAAAATAAGAAGGGACCCTAAAGAACATCTAGTGAATCTGTCCTTCAACACTAATGCCCAACATTTCAATCTCATCTTGAACACCAGTGCCATCAGTGTCAACTAAAGCAACCCATTCCATTTTGGAGCAGCTATAATTGTTAGAAAGCTTTTCTTTATATCAAATCAAAATATGCACCTGCAAACTTTTTACCTTTTGTACCTATCTTCTGCTTGGGTAGAAAAAGTCAAATCCTTATTTATCATGACAGGTTTTCAAGTACTGGAAGAAAGCCATCTTGTCTCCACCCTCCCTTCTGTCATCTACTATAAACACCCCCATTTCTTCCCCATGATCTTCTTATGGCAGGTTCTCTCATAAATGAACTGGATTATGCAAAGGCATAGTTATGAAAAGAGACCAGACCTGGGTATCCAAAAATGTGATCTTTAACTTGAATTCTGTTGACTACCTGTGAGACCTTACATAACTTAATTTCATAGGACCTCAGTTTCTCCCCATTTGTAAAATGGGAAGAATAACATGGGCTTCTCTTTATTCAACAGAAATATGTGTGATAATATAGGGGAAAAAAACACGTTTACTTAAGAAAACTACCATAAAAATCTAAGGTGTTCTAATTTTCTCTCTTGAGAAGGAAGATGGAATGTGGGTGGGATTTGACAAATTAGTCTTTGTTTACCTGATGTTACCACAATACTCCTACTCTCTTCCTTTCCTGGACACTTTTTATATGTCAGCTTCATTCTTAGTAGCTTGGCCCAATGTAAAGAAATGTGTAGAAAAAAAAATTTTTTACACAAAGAAAGACCGTCCATTTCAAGTATGAAAGATCAGATGCCTGTGTAACTGTCATGGCTATGCACAAATGTTTTCAATAAAGTTTAAAGCCACTACCTTCCTCAGCCTTCTCAGAGAGAAAAGGGTTCCTTAGGCTTTCTTGCAGTGAAAAGTTGAGAAATTTTATTTGTTGAAGTGGAGGAGGATTTTGGAGAGGCAAACTTCGTCTCTTCTTGTACGGTAGGCTGCATTCCGAGCTTCCCCCTAGCTTTGGTAGGCGAGGAGTTAGAGAAGGGGTATGCAATTAACAACCACCATCACCCTGGTCCAGGAACAGGCTGGAGGGACAATGAGGAATTAGCTGGCAGACAATGGAGATTCAATAAAGCAGCAGATCAGATTTCAGTTCTTTGTTGCGAGAGCCTCGTGCCGATGGGTTAATGGGGCAGAAGAGATTGGTGAAGGGCGACAGAAGCGGGCTTTGAAAAAAGGTGTCAATAAATGGGACCGGAACAAAGGCCAAAACACACACCGTCAAAAAGGGACAGATGGGAGTGAAAGGGGACAGGTCTGGGGAAGAAAAACAATTAGGAAGCAATTGAGAGGCGGGGGGGGGGGGGGAGCTTCATCATTTATCAGTTAACCAGGCTGGGCAGACCAGTCCAGCTTGGGGAACATGCCCCTCGGGGATGCTCGGAAAATATTCCCGGGAGCAGGATTCTTTAGGCCAGGGTAGAAGAGGAGAGTGATAGGAGGAAAGAGCCGAGGGAAAAGCTGCGGACCTTGGCCTGCCTCCCTCTTCCTCCTCCTCCTCCTCCTCCTCCTCCTCCTCCTCCTCCTCCTCCTCCTCCTCCTCCTCCTCCTCCTCCTCCTCCTCCTCCTCCTCCTCCTCCTCCTCCTCCTCCTCCTCCTCCTCCTCCTCCTCCTCCTCCTCCTCCTCCTCCTCCTCCTCCTTCTCCCCAAACCAACTAAGCAATTTGCTGCTTCTTTCCCCGAAATTAACAGAAAAACTCGCTTGTGTTAACTCAAAAACACCTAAACTCCTGCTCCACTTAAAGATGGAAGACTAAACATTAGTGTTTCTGGCTACTCTCAGCTCTGTCTGCGCTGAACTCCCTCGAAGGATTCAAAGCGTATCTTAGGAACTGACTCTCCCAGCCCCCACTCTTCCCCGCCCCCACCCCACCCCCGAAAATTAAGACCTAATTAGGCTGAGCTTCCCATTTCACTGGTCGGCCAACTCTTTTCCCAATGACCTTATTCTCCGAGGTCTTCCTAGCTCGTCTATCCCACCACTCCAGCCCTCTCTGGAGTAAATAATTCTAGATTACTAGAAACTCCCAAATCGCGGGAGAAGATGAGGGGAGACTGAGAAGAGACCCAGAGACCAAAACTATACCAAGAGAGTGGCTATGCCCGTCCCAGTTTCCCGCTAGACGTCGCTGTCTCCCCTTCAAAACCCTCCTTCCTTCACAATGCAAACCGGTGCTTTTTAATTAACGTGCAAATTGAGTAGATTAAATGACTCTAAATAATTAGCCACAGATCCTATAAACAGGATAACATATTTAATTAAGCAGCGATATAGATTTTGGAAACTGTTAATGTATTTTTAGAATGGCTGCTTAGATCTTTCACTTTTTCCCCCTAACTTCAAACATGTAACTACAGCCCTCCGAACGTGGATAAATATCTGGAAACAAGATTACGCCTGTTAACTTCTAATAGAAATGTTGGACTAACAGCCCTAACTCGCCTAGCCCAGGCAACTAGGCGCAGAGGGCTGGCCTGGATGGACTTCCAATCATGGGCCTGGCCGGGCACGTGTAGACATGCCAAAGGAGAGAAACTTATTAATGTTATTAGCATCATTATTTTGATTGGGGGGATATATGTGGGTGCTTGGGAGCAAGTGTTCGTATTTCTTGGTAGAGGGGGTAAAAATGATGAAAAGTGAGGGAGAAAGAGAGAAGGTAAGTGAAAAATAAAATCCAATTTCATTATATCAATCAAATTTAATTGGCAATTTGTATAAGCAATGACCGGGCTGGCTTTAGGTAAAACTATTAGGCGAAAGGCGGGTGTGCTACTAAAATTCTTGGTTAGTTAATTAGTGTCTGAACTGCGGAGGAAAGGGATCCTCAGATTTACTCTCTACAAAGAGAGAGCAGCACAGACAATTCATTAGGCAGGCGGCTTGTAAATTAGAGCTAAGTTAACCTGATTTCCCTTAATTAAAACATCTTTTCTCGTTTACGATGTGGATATAAGTAGATCTCCAGGGTTTTGAATTTTCTGCAACAGCAGATGGTCAAGCTAGAAGCAGATAATAGTTAACGCTTTCTCTCTACCAGATCCGAACAACGTGAGCCGCCGACCCATCTGAGGATTAAAATTAGAGATAACAAAGAGCCGTTAACCCTTTAAAGTGCGGGTTAAAAAAATAAGTGGAGGAGGGATGCGGTGTGATGGTGCGATTAGATGGAAGGGCTGGAGGAGGCTAGGAAGGAAATGTTAAAAAAAAAAAAATGGGCCTCGGATTTGGAACGCGTGATCCTTCGAAGTTGTGGGGTAATGCTGAGTCCTAAACAGGGTTTGGGATGTTGGGCTAGGGGGTGGAGTGGGGAAATCCAAGTGGACCTCGGGTTTGAGTTTACTCCGCGCCCAGTTCTGGGCTTTGGCCTCCATTCGGAACATAACGGGATTCGGTCAGACTCCAGAATTAAGAATGGCTTTCCTGCG